>NC_088925.1:36515000-36762500 GCF_038396675.1 Hydra vulgaris | reverse complement strand
CTCATCTTTTAAAAACGTTCAACAAAGAGGAAAAGCATTGAAAATGTTTTAAAAGCACTACCAACTTCAAAGGAGAAACAATCTGAAATTCTTTCTATTCTTTCAAATAGCTCTGCTCAAAGCTGTATGGTCTTTCTGAAAGCAATGTTTTAGCAGTTGTAAACTTTTATAATGAAGATGAATTTTCCCAAATATCACCAAACAAAAAAGATGTCACTCGAATTCAATTATTTGACGGAAAAGCAAACAATATTCAGATACGTCATTTATATTATACGCTAAAAGAAGCTTTCGAGTTATTCAAGGAAAAGCATCTGCACATAAAAATTGGATTCAGCAAATTTTGCGACCTTCGTCCACGCAATGTAAAATCAGTTACAAAATTTCCGCATAATGTTTGTGTTTGTAGTTTGCATGAAAATATGCGATTTGCCTTAAATGCATTAACAAAATCAATTCAAGCGCCTTCAATCAAAGTTGGATCTGAAATGATAAATAACTTTGTTTGTGAACCGTACACATACGATTGCGCCTATGACAAATGCGTTGCATGCAAAGGTATGAAACAGTTTGATAAACACTTGTAAACTGTTAATACATTTGGTTTCGAAGTATCCTGGGGCGAGTAAAGAAAGCCTGAAACTAAAATGTATGCAAACATTGAAAAAATTTCAAAAAAGTCTACTGTAACAGAACTCATCCAACACATATCAGCGATGCGTGATAAGTTCGTTAAACACGCATTTGTAAAGAAAAACCAATCAACAATTTTTAATAAACTGAAGGAGGTTTCGATGAGTATTAATTCTGAAATTGCGGTAATCCAAGTTGACTGGGCTGAAAACGCTAGGTGTTTCTATCAAAATGAGCCACAAGCGGCTCATTTTGATCGAAATCAAGTTTCTATCATGACCCTAGCAGTCTGGAACATTGAGTTAAAAACATTTGCCATAGTTTCAGATTCAACTGATCATACTAAGTCTTCCGTTATACCGTACATTGACAAAATCCTTCACTTTATTCCTGATCAAGTCAAAGAAGTACACATGTTCAGCGATAATGCCACTTCTCAGTTCAAAAACAAAAGCATAATGGCTGCAATGGTTGTGTTTGAAAAACGTTTTCATAAAAAATTCTTCTGGCATTTCTTTGCAGCGATGCACGGGAAAGGAGTGGTTGACAGAATAGGAGCCACTGTTAAGCGAATCGCAGCCCTGAGAGTTAAAACTAGTCAATACGAAATCAGGTCAGCAGCAGATATTGCGTTAGCATTACAAGATTTGCAAATATCTGTAATTCGCATGTCAGAAAACGATACAAGACAACAAAAAAATGAACTTGGATTCAGTTCAATTTTAAGTTATTCAAGAAAAATCAAAGGTATATCAAAATCACATTATTTTTATGTTTAGAATGATAACGTTGTTCCGATGCTATTTTCACCTGAGTATAATTAAAATTTATTACAAAATAACAAAACTTTTTAAAATGATTTTAATTTCGTCTTTTTGTTTCGTCACTGAACGTTGCATCACTGAACTGATAGTTTTTTTTCTGTAAAATAAAACGATATGAAAACTTTATTGTTTGTGGCTTTTTTTATGACTACCTAATTGCCAAATGAATAAATTACAACAAAAAAATCTAATAAGTCAAGCAAGAATTAAAATTTCAGTGAAAACTCCATTTAAAAGTATGCTGATAAAAAAACACTTTTTTCCGTGTTGCGTCACTGAACTTATGTTTTAATTTTTGCTATGTAGCAGTGTTATGTTAATACAATTGTGTTTAGTTTATATTATAAAATTTTAATTCAAGATTTATTTAGAGTAATAAAAAATTATTTTTGAGTTATAGAAAAATTTCTTTTAAAAAAAATCTCTCCGCATGATGCGTCACTGAACTATGGAATTGGCCATATATATATATATATATATATATATATATATATTATATATATATATATATATATATATATATATATATATATATATATATATATATATATATACATATATATATATACATATATATATACATATATATATATACATATATATATATGTACATATATATATATACATATATATATATATATACATATATATATATATATATATATATATATATATATATATATATATATATATATATATATATATATATATATATATAGACATATATATATATATATATATATATATATATATATATATGCATATATATATATATATATATATATATATATATATATATATATATATATATATATATATATATATATATATGTATATATATAGACATATATGTATATGGGTGTGTGTGTATATATATGTAAAATATATTAATGTAAAAATAGGATATCATTTTCTAGCTCTTATTGACAAATAAATATGTTTCCAGTCAGCCACAAGTTACATAAAATAATCTAAACTCTATTAAGATTAGTTACAGTTGCATGCCTAACCTTAAGTCCATCATAAATTTGCATTGCTGCAAAATTTTGTACAAAACAAGTCAATTAAAAACTAAGTAAAAATAAAAACTGTGTAGATAAAGAATTTGTCCATTGAATAACCGGTGTTTGTCCAACAATATTGTCTATCAAGCAACTGTAAGTTCCAGTGATCATGAACATAGTAAAAAATTGCATGTGGCATTAGTCAAACACCAGTTAAATTAAGATACGCAAGCCATCTGAAATCATATGCATCAGTAAAGTAAAGAAATGACACAGAACTCTCTAAGGAAATATGGAGCTTAAAAGACCAAAACATAATGTTTATTATAAAATGGAAAATTATCAAATGTTTTTTGCTGACTGAGGCCATAACAATTTTTTTACCCACTAAGATCTTTAAAAAAACACCTCTGCTCTTTATCCCAAAAGCTATAGTAAGATGTTTAGATGCCGGTCCTAATTAGTTTTGAACTTTATCACTGAGGTAGTATTTACTACATTGTCTGGCTAAGCATTTCATGTGTTTGCTACACAGTTGTTAAAAAAGTTATATCAGACTTAACAGTTTTTGTTGATTTCACGATGGTACCAGATGCAAAAGCCATAGCTGGGGGCAATGTTAATTGGATTAATAAACCAGTTAACTAACTTGATTTTGTTCTCTAATTTAAATTATTAAAGGAAGTCCAATCATTTTCTTTGTTTGCATAGAGAAGTGAGTCCAAGTTTGATACATCTTGATATATAATCAAAAGGCTTCATTTCTTGCAGTACTTTTGTAACACACCGTTGAATGCTTTCAATTACAGACGTGTCCTTTTCTAAATAAGGACACTAAGCAGTAATGGAAAATTCTAAAAGTGGACATATATAAGTTGTATATAGCTTTTTCCAGAGTTGTGCATCTTTGCTTATGAAGCTGCATTTTAGGATACCAAGCATTTTGTTAGCCTTGGCTGCCACAATAGATGTTTGGAAATTTTGCTTTAGGTCATTGGTTGAAATGCATTATTTTACGTTTCCCAATATTCATTTCCATAAGCCACTCTTGAACCTAATTAACAATGTTGACAATGTCAGCTTGCAGACAAAGTTTTTGTTCTTCAATAATCTCAAAGGCGATCTTTAATCTCAAAACTTATATTAATTATTTAGCAAAATACTATTGTGTACAAAATTTAATCAAACAAAACATTAGGAAAATGCTAAAAAACGTAACGTTAATGTGTAATTTTAACATCAATACAGTCCAAACTATAATCCAGCTCAACAAAGTTGAGAAACATTGAAAAAGCAATTTTTTCTTCAATTATAATAATTTAATACAAATAGGTAAAATCTATTTGTGTGTGTGTGTGTGTGTGTGTGTGTGTGTGTGTGTGTGTGTGTGTGTGTGTGTGTGTATGTGTGTATATATATATATATATATATATATATATATATATATATATATATATATATATATATATATATATATATACATATATATACAGTATTGGGCTAAACATTTGCAACCAACATCGAACAATGCTAAAAAGTGTTCCTAATTTTACATGTCTTAAAAACGAAACGAACTATACTACCACAGCAAACAGTTCAGGAGTCTGGAGTCATAGCATGCCATGACATGAGCAATCAGCTGACAGGTGACAGCACACAGGCAGATTTTCGTTGACAAGTGCCATTTGACAGCGAACAATATACATTTTTCAGCGAACAAAACAATATACATGTTTTATATAAATATATATATATATATATATGTATGTATATATATATATATATATATATATATATATATATATATATATATATATATATATATATATATTTATATGTATATGTATATGTATATATTTATATATTTTTCAAAGGTATAATACATTTGTTGATGTCAGTGGTGTCACAAAGAAGTCACATTATTTTACCCATTATTCAAATCCAGCTGGTGTTTTGCATTATATGCTGCGTGTTGAACCATTTACTAGTCTCCATGTAAAACTTCAAGGCGGAAGATTTGACTGCCCAAATCGTCAGTTTTATTCCATTTCTAATTCGTGGAACTCTGTTATGAAAGGTGTAGATGTTAAAGAACTTATTCCTGAGTTTTTCTTTTTTCCTGAGTTTCTAATCAACATGAATAAATTTTGCTTGGGCAACTTGCAAGTAAGTATTTCATTATTTTTTTAAATCCCAAATTAGAATTTCTAACATATCCAAAGGATTTCGCTATCAATACTTTTTTATAGTTTATAGTTTATTGCAGGATGGAACACAGGTGGATGATGTGATTCTTCCTCCATGGGCTAAAGATGCTTATACCTTTGTTCACATAAATAGGCAAGCTCTAGAATCAGAGTATGTATCAAACAATCTTCATTCTTGGATCGACCTTATATTTGGTTATAAACAGAAAGGAAAAGAAGCTGAAAAAGCCCTCAATATATTTAGTCATTATTCTTATGAAGGTTTTAAAATTATTTTTTTAAGCATTAAAACTTTTTATTTTTATTTTTTTATTAATTTATTTATTTAACCATAAAATAAGAAAAATTTACAATAATAAACATAAATAAATAATAAACTTTTAACTTTTATCGTAAACTCACATAAATAAGTTGTCACTAGTATAGTTAGTTAAAAGTGTGAAAACTCATAAATAAAACAGAAAGAATATAATAAAATAAAAAAAAATAAAAAAATAAAGCTAACATTAAAAAACAAGAGAGAGAAAAAAAAAGTATTAAATGATATTATTATAAATGACATTATAAATTATTAAAATAATAGTAAAAAATAGTAACATGAATAAAATAACATTACAAATAATAACTATAATATGATAACTTTAATAAAAATTATAACTAATGATAAAAACTTGGTAAAAATAATTATAGTTGAATTTATAACTATGACAGAAAGTATGATAGTGTTAATAAAGTTAAAAAAAGAAAATAACAGTTATAATAGTTTTTTATACAGTGATATAATAAAGCAATAATAATAAAAGGTAAAATTAATATCCATTAGATATATACTCAAATAAATATTTCTTAATTTGGTTTCGATTGAGAAAAGGATGTTGGTAATAAAAGGTTATTTAGTAAAAATCTTTTTTTTCTTTATAAATGGTATTAATTAGTTCCAGTGAGAAATACATTGATGTTTTATAGAGAGCTTGCCATATTTGATAGTGTTAAAAAAAGAAGTGTGCAAATTAACATTTTCAGTATTTCAAGTGTAATATTTGTGTATCACTTGTTTTAATAAAAAAAATTACTAAACAAATTTGGTAGTTTATTTTGAAGAAAAGCAAACAGAAAGAGATAAAGTTTTAAAGTTATAAAGTTATAAAATTTTACAAAGATCTTTTAGATTTTTTCCTTTAGAAAACCTATTTTATATATTAGATCGTAAAGGAAAAAATGTCCTAATTCTTATGGAAGTATGTTGTCAACTGTTTATACTGTTTAATAGAAAACTACATTTTTGACCCCAAACGGTGCAACAATAGCTGGCAATAGATGGGGGAGAACAAGTAATAGTAAACTGATATTAGAGTATGTTGGGAACATAGTGTTGTATTAATGACAACATACTATTGGCACATTAGAGTTTTTTATTTAATTGAAATAGCTGATTGTACCATGATAGGTTTTTGTCAAGAAATGCCCCAAAATATTTTATATATTCAGATGAGAAAACTTTTTTACCTTCTCATTTTACATTATCATTTTTTTCTTTTTTTTTAATCTTTTTTTCATTTTGAGGCTGACAAATAATAAATTGAGTTTTATTGATATTTAGAGAAATACATTCACTATTTAACCAATGGCACAAATGATGGAGATCTGAATTAACTTTTTTACAAAGTTGCGCGAGTGATTTATTTATGTATAGAAGGTTAGTGTCATTAGCGAAATAATAAACAGTCAAATTATTTATAGAGTGAGCCAGATCGTTAATGTATACTAAAAACAGTAAAGGCCCTAGAACAGAATCCTGTGGGACACCATAACTTAATAGCTTTATTTGTGGATTGAAACACATTAATTAAGACAAACTGAGTACAATTTTTAATATATGATGAAAACCAATCATTAGCAATACCTTGTATACCATAATGATACATATTTTCAATTAAAATCTTGTCGTCAACTGTATCAAAAGCTTTTTGAAGATCAATAAAAACAACACAAGCAAAAGAATCACTATCAATCGCACCACAAATCATTTCGATAATGCTAATAAGTGCATGGGAAGTAGAGTGTTTCGAATGAAATCTGAACTGGTAGCCACAGAGACACTAAGAGTTATCAAAAAAGTAGTAGGTAGGAGAATACATTACATTTTCAAGACTTTCACTGATATTTAATAATAAAGATATTGGTCTATCGCAGTTAGGTTTTGAGTTATTGCAGTCAGGTTTTGAGTCTTTTTTATGTATTGGTTTAATAGATACAGTTTTTTAAAATCTTAGGAAATATACCAGTAGCAATGAGAGAATAAATAGTTTAAAAAGTATTGAAGAAATATCATTAGCAAGAAGTTTTAGAATAAAGGTTGGAAAGCTGTTTAGACAAGAAGCCTTGCCATCATTTAGAGAAAGAATAAGTGATATTATTTCATTTTTGTCAGTAGGTTTAATGAAAACAGAATCAAGGTTTGAAGTTTTTAAATAGTTACGGAGGTCAGTATGGTTTGAGTGAATATTTTTTTGCAGTTCTTCAGGGATTGAAATAAAGGAGTTAAAAATTTCCGAGATTTAAACTGGATTATGTATAATGGTGCTGCTTGAAGATATGCAATATGGGTATGAGATATCATCCGAATGTACATTCAAAGGAGTTCTAATACCCTTTGTGTATGTTAAAGAAACATGTGAAAGTAATTGAGTGATTGATAACTCATGTTGGTAAGGATATAAAAGGAAGAAAGTTGTTTAAAGCAATGGTGTTTAAATACTCCGAGATTGAATTAACTAAGTTTGGTTTTATAAGATCTATATTATAGCAAGTTTTATTATTATATATTACATTATATAGCAAGTTTTTCAAATAGAATAACTGGATATGAAACATTAAATTCATTATTTTTCATGTTAGGGTGTCAATAAACACAGCCTACTATGATATTAGACTTTTAAAGAAAAATGATTTTTTTCATTACATTTAGTTATAAAAAATTATTTTCAAATGATTTTTTGTATTATTTACATTATATCTTGCAGGTGCTGTTGACTTGGATTCAATAGAAGATTCTAGCTTAAGAGAATCTATTGAAGGAATGATCAATAACTTTGGTCAGGTACCAACACAACTTTTGAAGAAACCTCACCCAAAAAGAAAGAAGCTACATGATGTTGATTTTGGAAAACCTAAAGTTGTGACAGATTTTAATGCAGCTACATTTTCTCTAATTGAGGTTTATTTTTATCTAGTAAATTTAAGAAAATAAATGATTTAGGATAGTTAATTAGAATTATGTTTTATATAATTTATTTTATATATCTATTTATAAGTTTTTTGGATATCTTTTATTACATATTGATTTTTTAGCTTTTAATCAAATATGTTATTTAGGTGGTAGAGAAACACTGTTAATATATGTTATTTAGGTGGAATAGAAACACTGTTATATGTTATGTAGGTGGTACAGACACGGACATGAATGTCGTGCGATCAAACACAATTGTTGATCACACAAATAATTTTTATTATTGACAACTTGACCACGACTGTTTAGATGTTTTGATGGTTTGAACATTTCAGAAATGCACTGAAAAAAGAAACTTTCAGCTAAACTTTGATGAGGAAAAAAATTAAAAAAAAAACACTAAAAAAATAAGAAGATTCTTTACCAAAAAGAAAATATGTAAGCACTAAAATAAAAGTCAAAAAACTCAAACTCAAAGCATAAGTTACTTTTTGTTGCATTTTCAATTGCATTTGAAATAAATTCTTTAAAACTTATCTTTTGAAAGGTTTTATTACTCTTTTACATTAAGTAACAAATTAATTTTAATTATTACTAAATAAATAAACAAATTATATTTAAATTATTAAAAAGTGTTATATTAACATTTATTTTTTCCAAAAAGTTGCACAAAAAAAAAATTCTTTTTAATAAAATATTTGTTTCAAAGATTTAAAAAAATCATAAGATAAAAACATTATAAAGTATTTCAAAACATTTACATTAATCAACAAAATACATGCTTATATAAGTAAATAAAGTTATTTTATATTCTTATATAATTTATATAAAATGTTCCTACACTCATTCTAAGCGACTAGTCACAAAAAGTTTTGAAGTTATTTATAATTTAAAGTAACTTAAAAAAAGTCTTTCAAAAAATGATCGCTTAAAAGATTTTTAGAAAGACATTGAAAAATGTTTAAACTTATCATTAAAAAAATTTATATATAACATCTTTTGTTAATTTACACAAAATGCATTTATTTTAAACAATCATTATAAATATATATTTTTTTTATTCAAAGTCTTTGTGTAAAATAAAACCTTTAGAAAAGATCAATGATTAAAAGTTTTTCATAACGTAACAGTTTTTTTTATTGTATTTAAATTGTTAAAACATCAAAACAGCCATGGTCTTATTGTAAAGAAAAAAAGTTATAATATATATGTTATGTAGGTGGTAGAGGAACACTTTATTTATGTTATGTAGTTGGTAGAGAAACACTGTTAATAAAGGAAAAAAACTAAATGCATAAAAGTTTTTTGAGCATGAAAGAACAATTACAGTTATAGTAAACTTGGCTGAAAACCTGGCTGAATGAGAAGCTACATAATGATGATAATGATGATGATGATGATAATGATGATTCTCATTATAATTTATATGATGATGTTCATGAAAATGATGATTTTTGTTAAATAGTACATTACAATATTTTATTTATAGTAAATATTTCTTACAATACTTATTTTACATATGATGCACTTTATATTACAACATAATATTACAATATGATACAAAACTTGATGATCTTTGTAGATATCACACAAAGATCCAGTTATTTTCATTGCAACAAGTAAACCTCGTGAAAGGACGATTCTTTATCTTTCTCTTCCTGATACTTTATTAAGCATCCATTCAAATAGTCTTTATGGTATTCATTCATGGTTGCCGCACACAGATCCTAATCGAAATCCTTTATCATTTACTCAAGATGTCAAACTGAGGTATGCTTTTTTACTCAATTATCAACTTGTTTTATAAAATTGTACATTTTTTGGTTTTTCCCTGAAATTATCACATTTAATAATTATTTTTTTAGCATTTTTAATTTTTATAATTTGTTCTATAAATGAATAATCATTTGAAAAAAAATGCATGGAAAGTGAAAACTATGTGATTTATTTAAGTTAATTAAAAGTTCCAAATAATAAAATTCACCTTTGCGCCATTCTCATCTTTTTCTTCTTCATTTTTTTCTTCTTCCTCCTCACTAAAATTTATTGTTTATTAAAATTTATAAATATAAAAGTATTTAATATAAATATTGTTTAGTTTATTTTTAGTGTAAATATTGTGTACATCAGCGCCCCCAGACATCAGCGCCCTCAAGACCGTTTTGGAGACCTGTCTGAAGGAGGAGGGAGGGGGACCAACCATTGTTCATTTTTTCTGACAAAAGGAACAATAGTTGGTTGCCCTCTAGTGGGTCCAAAGGGCAGCAATGTCCGACACCTATTTTAAACCTGAACATGTGTCATTTCAAGAGTCTCAAGCAAAATATTGTATTTCTATAATAGTTACTGATATGGATTGTTATAAATTTCATATAAACGTTGTTTATTTATAATAGTATGCATTTATAGACATTTTATATAACAGGTAAAATATGATTTTCATGTTGAAAAAACTTTATTTATGATATATATGTTTTCTTAAAAAACTGCACACTTTTTATTTAAATTTTCATTTTATGCTGTTAAAATATGTCATTACTTGTGAAAAACTATTATTATATATATAAGCAATATGTTGCATATATATTATGTTGTTGCATATATAGTATGTTGTTACTACATACTATATATGCATACATTGCTCTATATATGCATACAACATACAATATGTACAATGTACATGTACATTTTTCAATCTACAATGTATTGTACAGTAGTTAACACTTACAAGAGTTAACACTCACAAAATTCCTAAATTAGTAGGTGCATAATTTAAATTTGGTCTTTGCATAACATATATAATTTAATTTTACGATGAATTTTAATGAATTTTAATATATAATTAATAATAGATGATTATTAATAGTTTAACATCCTAAAATTTGATTTAAAATACTTTTTTAAATCATATATAATACATGGTATATAAAAAAATGGTATAATTAAAAAAAAAAGAACAGGGTATATAAAAATTAATTTATTATATAAATAAGTTGACGTATAGTCTACTTTTTGAAATCAAATTTACCATGTGTTTTAAAAAGTGTTTTGTATTTGATTGATATTATGTTAAGAAAATTATTTTAAGTATAACTTACTCTGGACCCAAATCAATATAGTCATCGTCGGAACCTGCAGCATCATCAGCCAATGTTTCAAAGTTTTCTAATTAAAAAAAAATGCCATCAGAAAAGAATTTTTTCTTTAAAATTTAAAAAAAGTAGTATTTAAAGAATTTTTTTACTCAATTTTTTGCGCAAAATTCCTTGAACTGCCTCATAACACTCAATAGATTTTTCAAGATTTTCAATTGTGTGATATAAACCTCCCATACTTAAGTTTGCTTTCATTGCTCCATCCAAATCATTTAGTTTATTTGCAACCTCTAAACGTTTTTGATAAAATTCTATGGCTTTTTCATAATTCATCATCAGTTCATGAATACTAGCAATGTTGTTATATAATCTTGCTACGCACCATTGCTCACCTCGTTTTGTAGCCATTTCAAGAGCTTTGTTATAATTTTCTAATGCTTTTCCGAATTGGCCTTTCATTTTATATATAACACCAAGGTTTGATAGCGCTTGTCTCAATCTCATGTCATCTTTTTCATCAATACTTTTTTGATATTGAAGAACAGTTAACTCTTCAAATTTTTCGAAATTTTTAAGCTTGAAGTATGCAAGTGCTTTGTGACTAATGCAATCTAAAATTTTATTTTTTTATTTAAACTTTTTAAAATGTACATTACATAGATGATGTTTTTTGGGGATGTTTTGGAATTCTAGAAATTTAAGCTAATTTTAATTTTACTAGTATTAATTGTGAAGTATTAAAATTATTATTTTATTGAAATAATTATCAAGTTATAATTAGTTAAATTTTGAATTTTATTAGTTAAATTAATTTTTTAATATTCTTTTAAAAAATCAAAAAAAAAAAATTTAAGTTAAGATTAATAAACACTCTTATAAAAGACATTTTATAATTTATCATTCAGTTTTTAATGTTAATATTTATCCTCAAATTATCCTCAAATATCTCTTAGTTTTCATGAAGTTTAAATGTCATTTATGATAATAATATTTATATCTACATTTCATTTCAATAAATTTTATATCCATATATAGTGTGTGTGTATATATATATATATATATATATATATATATATATATATATATATATATATATATATATATATATATATATATATATATATATATATATATATATATATATATATATGGATATATATATGGATTTACAATTTATTTAAATGAAATATGGATATAAATATTATTATCATAAGAAATTTAATATAGTTATATATATATATATATATAAGAATAGAATTAGCCTCACCTTTATTTTTTGTTCAAATTAAATGGCAATGAAAAAATTAAGTCTACTTTATTTCTGATTATCTTCTACTACAACTAAAAAGTTTATAAATTGGTATGTTTAATTAATTAGAAATGGAAAAAAAATTAAAAGTATTCACTTTGTGGAGAAAATAGAGTTAGCCTCATTTATGTTATATACAAGAAAATACAGAAAATGATTTGTTTTTACGCTCATTTAATATTTAGTATTGCTTCCTCAATTTTTAATGGCTTCAAATATGCGACTTGACATACTAGTCACAAGATTTTGGATAGTTTCTATAGATATTTCATTCTTTCTCTGATACGAGTATTCAGCTCTAAGGTGGATTCAAATTGCTTACCATTTTCATAAACCTTTCTAGAAAGTGTTCCCCATAGATTTTCAATTGGGTTAAGATCTGAACTAGATGCGGGCCATTCCATTACGTGAATATTTTTTTCTCTAAACCAAGCTTTTGTAAGCTTTGAGTTATGGATAGCATCGTTATTTTGTTGAAAAGTGAAATTTTCGCCCATTAATTCCTCACTATATTCAATCAAAATTATTTCTAATAAGTCAATGTAGTCTTGTGAATTCATTTTTGTTGAATTCCATGCCAGTGGAAGTTTTCCAGAAAAGGAAAAAGCCCCCAAAATCATAACAGTTCCACCACCAAAGTTACGACTCATCCAAGTTTTTTTCTCTTTTCAAAGATCATGCCAGTAATATTGATAGCCATCAGGACCATCTAGATAGAACTTTTTTTCATCACTGAAGAGAACTTGATGTCATTCTTCCTGCTAAGATATGTGTTCTTTTGCAAATTGTAATTTTACTTCTTTATGATGAGCAGTAAGTTTTGGTTTTGGTTTACGCTTTTTCCAAGCTGTGTTTGGATCTTCATGTAAGATTTGTCTCACGTTGAACAAATATGGGTAATTGTAAATCAAGAAAAATTTGAGATGCAGTCATGTGCTGAGCAGCAGCACGAGGTACAATAACTTGTTTAGTACAATTATCAATTTTATGTTTGCCACCACTTTCTTTATAAGCTCCATAATTAACGCTAATCTTGAAGTAATTGTTAACCACTTTTGGAAATCTTTTAATTTTCTTTGCAATTTCCTGATTAGTTTTTTAACTTACAAATAATAATAAAACTTTGTTTAACTTACAAATAATAATAAAAAACCAAGTCACAAATGCGTATCACCAGATCAAAATATACAAATAAACTGAAAATAGTTATTGATGAGGCTAGTTCTATTTGTTACCGCAAATATCAAGTATTATACATTATATGGTTTTATCGAATGTACCGCAATTTAATTATGCTATATTATAATCTAAAAAGTTGTTGTTTGTAACAATAATTATATGTGTGTGGATACAAAAGATGCACCACACAAACTTGCTTACAGATTTACAAAATATTGGATCAGTACATGGTGAGGCTAATTCTGTTTTTTCCACTGTATATTACTAATATACAGTGATATACATAAAAATAGAATTTTTTTCACTGTATACAGCCAAATTACCAGTAACACTACTTTTTTACTAATTTTCAAGTTTAAACTACTTAAATTTATAAATATTTATCTTGTAATTATTTTTTATTGTTTTCATCATTAGAGGGCTTCATTTAGAATATGAAACAACATAATTACTTCTTCATAGCTAATAATTTTTTTATAAAATGTTTTAAAATAATAAATAAGGTAATAATCTTAATATTTTGTAATGCAACCCTTTGCTACAATAACGGCTCTCAGACATCAGACGGGTGAATTCCCCGGCCAAGGCAAAATGCACACATTTTTTCCGCTAGGAGTGCTCAAACACTCTTAGCTTTATGGCGCGGTGTCGAGTCATGCATCAACATATACTCTTCATTACCAGGGAAACATTTTTGTACCTGGGGCAGGAACCTTTTCTCCAGTACTCCCTTGTACTGGTCCTGCCTCATGGTCCCTTCCATAATGTAGAGGAAATCCATGCCCATGGCTGAGATCACAGATCATACCATTACACTCACAGGATGTTTAACCTTTTCCATAAGGCATTCCTGATGGAATTTTTCTCCTGGACGGCGTTGGACAAATGAGCTTTTGTCCACCAAGATTTAAAATATATTCTCGTCCAAGAAACAGACCTGTAAAACATTACAAAGATATTTAAAATTATAAAGCTATAAATTTTGGGTTCTTACAATATTATAAGTCATAATTACTCGGCTCTAGTTTTCAATAGTCTTTTTATGGTGTTTTCTAGCCCATTCCAGATGCTTTTTTTTCATGGCTTCAGTTAAATGACAACCCATTATTAAATTAAATTCAGCCAACTGTCTCGGAACCGTCATCATTGTAGCTAGTTAAGTCACACTTTTTTTTTCTGTTTTTAAGACAACGTGGAGTAGTGATCTTTTTTCTGCCACTTCTGCCAACGCGGTCTGGTTCTAGAGGCACATTTGTATCACTTTTTCTTTTAATTAGGTTTACTACTGACTTTAAAACACTTGTAATTGCTGCTATCTTTCTCTAAGAATGTGTAGAATGAAGAAGTAAACTTATTACTTCCCTACATTTTCTTGGGGTTAAGTCTGAAGACTTGCCTATATAATAAAAAAACCAATGAGATGCGAGAATGGTTATGAATCAGGATTTATGCATTAAAATTAGCAAAGATAATGAATTATTAACCATAACTAATTAAATTATAAAGCAATACTTATGTTTCGAACTCAAAAAATTGTTCCAAAAATAAATAATTGAATTCCATTTTATACTAACTCCAACCACACTTTTCAACAATTGACAGCTAAATGAGTAATAAGTCAACTTTTTGACAGATATGGTGGACTGAAAGTATTGCCACTATTTAAAATCAGTAATAATGGTATCAGTGACTAAAATAAAAAGATATATTTGCTCGCAAAATTCATTTAAACTTTAAAATTAAAAAAAAAAGAAAGTGTCACTAATAGTTTCGCCACCTACTGTACATATATATACATAGTGCCTTTCAAAAATTGAAAAAAAAAAATTTCAACATTTTAAAAAAAGGTTTTTTTTTGACGGCTATATAATCTCTTAATTAATTTTTTAAATGATAAGTGGCTGAAAGTTTTTAATTCATGAGTTAATTAATCATTTACCTTTCTAATTATCTTTCTATCTACCCTTTCTAAGTAATGGTAAATTAAAGCAACCCTATTAACTATTTATTTAAAAATGTGTTAAAATTGTAAGGTCAGTTAGTTTAAACTTAACCTTTAAAAAAAAGTCACTTTCAAAGGCTGCTAGAAGGCTTGATTATAGCAAAAATACCATTGTAAAAATCTTAAAATGCTTTAAAATGTCTATTCTGTGTTATAAAAAACTAGGCAGAACCCCTGATCAGAGGCATTAGGGCACTAAAAACGTGTTTCACTTTATTCAAAATATCGTGACTGGCTGGTAATAATACATACTATTCAAATAATCAAAAATTGACACCAGACATGGTTAAGCATCATGACCTTATGAAGTAAAAAAAATTTACTTTTATGGACAATGATATTCCCAACAGGGGTTACATTAATTTACATTGTTCTTTCTGGTCAAGCAATAAACCAAGAGATCTATTTAAAAGTGTGTTTACAAAAGCACTTGTAATCTTTTATTAATAAATACTATCAAGACATCAAGTATATCTTTTGGCCCGATTTGGCAACATCTCACTATGCTAATTTGGTAATATATTGGCTGAAAACCCGGAAGGTACCTTTTGATCAAAAAAAGGACAATACAGCAAACTTGCCAGAAGCTTTTGCTGTAGACATGACCTAAATGCTGTACAAGAGTTGGTACAAGTACCAATACCAGACTTGACAAAATTCGAAGATATGGAGTCTTGTGATAAAATGTTTTTTTATTTTCGTAGCCTGCATATTTTATTTTATGTACATACCCAAAATCTTTTTTTAATCATGTTTATTTAAGTTTTTATTGAAGTTTAAATCTAGTTTCAAATTTTATGGTACAAATGTTATTTGACATTTTTTTATTATTGTTTTTTTGACCTAATTTTCTTTTTTGATTTTGGTACCGAAATTATGTATATATTTTTTAATTTTTTATTTAATTTTGTTTTGCAATGTATTCCAAATAAAAAATTTTAAAATGATGCAATATGTAGGTGAAAAAATAAGAAAAAAATTATTAAAAGATTTAATAATTTTTTTTTTTTTTTAATTATTAAATCTTTTAATAATTTTTTAAAAAAAGTTTCTTATTGAAAAGAAATTTAAAAAAAAGTTTCTTATTCAAAAGTAACTAAAAGTTCCTAAAGAATTTTGCGCTTCCTTCTCTTATCCTTGTCTTTTATAAACAAGTTTCTTTAAAAAAAAAAAAACGTGTAAAGCATGTGATACCGAAGGTGTGTAAGAAACAGCGCAGATTAGTGATACATGTTTCAAAAACCTGTGCTTAACTAGTTATTTTATATAACATTCGATTTTAACCGTCCACTTTTGTTCCGTTTTGTATTCCGCCTTTATTATATTTTTTTATTTTTTGTTTTATTTTGAAAACGTTTTTTAAAATGATATTTGATGTACTTTCTAAAGTATAACGAAATATTTATTTGCGTTACCCAATATTTCTTTACTTTTGTTGAAATCTTCGGCTTTCTTTTGATGCATTTCAAGGTATTTCAGTTTTCTTTTTGTGTCGTTTGGATCTTCAAAAGAGAAACGATAATCATCTGGGTTGTTATCGACTTTTTCATATCTCATTGCTCTTACTTCATCGAGCAGTTTAATAAATATTTGCGACATTTTGTAAGTTAGTTATGACCTATGTGTGTGTCCTTATATTAATTTTAATTGCTTCTAATATTTGCTCATAAATGCACGTTAAATGTGTTTTACACATTTAACGTGCCACTTGATGTTTTAAAATATAATTCGCTATTCAATTGAATATTGAATAGTTTTCAACATAATTTTTTTTTTTTAATAAATTATTAATTTTCTGAACTTTTTTGCTAACTTGGCTTATTATTTTCTTGATACCTGTGCCCTTTTGGTTTAAAATATTTTTCTAAACTTCTATAGTTGTAGTTAAATAAATATAAGTAAATGTTGCAGTCGCCTTTGCTTTAATTTAAACGTAAACGTATCGTCTTTGCTTTAAAATAAACAATACTCTTTAAGTACCATTTTTTTACAGCTCTACACAGCGATTACTGCCTGGGATTCTTTCTCCCTCTGTGCGATTATCGTCACATTTATTTGGATTTTCTTCCGATGGACGTTTGATGCTATCGTGTGGGTATTGGGATAATAGTATTAGAGTTGTCAATATAGAGCGCGGAGTAGATACCTTGAAGGCTTGCGTATACTATCATAATGGTAAATTTGTTACATGATTTTTTTAGTTACACTGCGTACTATTTGTTACTTGATATTGCGGACTAAATTGGGGTAAACATTTTTTTTACAGATGTTGTTACTTGTCTCAGTATTGATCCGAATGGTTCTCACGTTATAACGGGATCAGCAGATCGTACTTGTGCGATTTGGAAAGTTGATCAAAGTAGCGGTTTTTCATCTGGGATTTCAGAAAAGCCGATCCAAATCATATATGGACACGACGCTTGCTTATCTGATGTTTCAATGTATCTTGATCTTGATCTGGCGGTAACGGGAGCGGTGGTGAGCTTTATTTTTATTTTTTATTTATGTTTTTAATCAGTCTATTTATGTATCAATTGCGTATAAATACATTTTTTTTTATAGGATGGCGTTTGTTTAGTACATACCATACACAAAGGTATCTATATGCACACTTTACTTCCGAGCAAAATACTATCGTCAACCAAAATAGAAGTTGCGCAAATTAAACTATCAGAACAAGGAAGAATTGTTGTACTTTATAAATCATACCAATCTGCAGCAGTAAGTAGTGTTATGATAATGATGATGACGATAATGATAATCATCATTGATGACCATGATATTAACATTATCATTATTAATATTCTTTCAGACTTCTAATTTTGTGTGCATGTACAGTATAAATGGCTCGCTGTTATATAATATATTTCTAAGCGAAATGGTTTCGGGAATGATCATCTTGAACAACTATCTTATTACTGGAACTGAAAGCGGATCTTTACAGATAAGAGATGTCAACGAGTAAAATTCTCTTCCTGTTCTGTTAAATTTTTTATTATCATTCTTACCCAGAAGCTAAGCATACACAAAGCAGTAAATTATTACATGCATACATACATGCATGCATACATACATACATACATACATACATACATACATACATACATACATACATACATACATACATACATACATTACATACATACATACATGCATACATACATATATGCATACATTACATACATACACACAAATACATACAAGATATTTAATGAATACAATGTAGTTTGTTTAATCAATATATTTATGTTTTTAGTTTTAACAATGTTGTTTATTCAAAGAATGTCCGTTCGTCAATTTCTTCAGTTGCTGCATCGTATAATGGCAGTCATTTATTTATTGGTAGAGGAGATGGTAATATTTTAGTTATGTGTCCGACAAAATAATTTATTCGTATATTGTTAAGAACAAATAGAAGCATTTCGAAACTTTTAAAAATGCTGCCACAGCCTTCTACAGCCACTATAGCCACCTTTAAAAATGCTGCTTTTCTACAGCCACTGTTTTAATGGTGCCGTTAACTTATGCAATGTTAGCGTTTACCTCGTAAAATATTTTTACAAATAATATTTATAAAAGTAATAATAGGAATATTTTTTATAATTTTATTTTTTCACTTTGTTTATAACTTATAAATAAATGAATTTTGTACGTATGCTTTTGTATGAATGGCATAGCGTGTATATAAACAATAACATTGAATGTATATAAATCACGGCATTGCATGTAAGTAAATACTATAAATGATGAAAAAATTGTTTCTAATTTCTTATTTTTCAGATAACTTAAATTTGCTTATGTTATACATCTTCCAGGATTATTTTGAATATAATAATATATTTAAATCCCTTGATATAATTTAAAACAAGATAAGAATAAGAAAATTTTAGATTACGTATTATATATTAGTATACGCAATATATCGATGTTTCAGGAACTAAATGAATAAAAATATTTCTTAAATTATTTTTTTTAAACTTATTGGAAATAAAATTTGATTTTTTGAAGCACCATTTTGTTCCAGTCAAAGCAACGGATCCCTTTTATTGGAACAGTTAAATTCTTTGAACAAGTTATAGCAATAAAACACATCGATAACAAAAAAATTAAATGCATGGCTTTTAATTGAAATACATTTTATAGATGTTTCACACGGTTAACACGGATCTTGATAATACCAACCTAGCTGACCCAAGAACACCACTTATATGGGATGATAGCGTGCACATCAAGGTACCCTGTAATGAAAATTTTGAAATCTTTTAATTTTGTCCGCGGAAAATTATTTAATTTGAATGTTCACATGAAATAAGTGAAATTTTGACTTTATATTGCGACAATAAAAACACCGGTAGAATGAGAACCACTTCATATAATTTGATAAAAATTGGTGCAAGGGTAGCATTGCCACATTAAACTCTGGATAAAGTCTAATTTGTTTACTGGTTAAGGATTTATGGCAGTTTTAGTTTTGTTAGTATTGTGCTACTTTGATCTCAAAACGTTACGGATTACTGTGATATTCGATAACCATTTTCGAAATTAAGGTTACATGAGCGTAACTATTTTCAAAATTAAGGTTACATGAGTGTTCTACTATGCAATATCAACAATTTTTATTATAGTTGTTATATTGCTACTTGTACCAAATTTTTTCTATAGACAAAAATATTGATTTGCTATTTGAAGCGTGATTTATATTGGCTTATGCATAGCGTAAATATCTCAACCTTTCTTAGTGCAAAACCTGGCAAAACGACTATCAGTTGGTAAAACGAAAAAAAAAATGTTTCTTTTCAAAGAATTTTTATTGGAACTTTCTTAAATGCATTGATTTCAAAATGAAGAGAAAAAATAAGTATATATGTCCTATTATTTTACACTATTTTACCATCAAATAGCATGTGATTAAATTGTAAGACACGGTCCTTGATTTTCTTCACAAGAAAATTAATTCAAAATACCTTAATATACTTTTTTAGTCAAAATACTCTTCAATATTATTACATGCAGTATTCATAATTACTAACAGCAGTTAAAATGTTCATTTTAAACCGTCAGCAATGATTTTCTGCTAATCTAATAAATCGAATTATAGTAGCAGTTCTTTAAAGATACTTACTGTTTAGATCAGTTATGCAATATAACAATCTTTCTTTGTACTCTGGATAACTATTGTTTCGTTTATACCTTGATCAATGTTTATCAAAGTCTTGACGAGCAGTTTCGACAGTTTGTTCACTAAAGGGCCCCGAGGGGGATCCTTTGCGACTGGTGAAATCTTTGATGTGGTAGAAGACGGTGTGGATTTTGGGTGCTACGATTGCACCAGTTATCATTAAATAACACCTTTTTAAATTTTCAACTATTTCAGCAAAATCCGGCTAAAAGAAAAATCCAAAGCAAGCTTTTACAACTAAATTGAAATTTTTAAATGCTTTAATTATGTCAAGAATGTTGGGAACCGTGCTTGTACCAGGGTCATTCCATGCCAAGTAGTCCAGAGGTCCGTACTCAACCATCTCAGATTTTCATAAAATTTTGTCAGTATGTAGTTAAACATATTTCCTGAATATTGCCAAAGTTTCAGGTCAAAATGTTTGCTATTTCGGATTTTGTGGTACTTTTTGTAAGGCTTACTCTAATTTCAATATCAGTCAGTAGCTAAAAATTGTATTTTTGGGGTTTGTATTTCTTATATTTTTGCAAACTATTTATTGCGTCTTTCATTTCATGCCATTCATAGATTTTAGTCTACGGTTCAACAAATAGTGTCACAAGTTCAACATCTTAAACTTTTATTGTTTTTTGTAGGGTCATATCTCCAGAACAAAAGAATTTTTAAGTATTGTTATTTTTTCTGAAGATTCTACGTACTAATACAATGGTATAGGTAAAAAAAAAAGTCCACTCTCCATAAGAATAATAAATTAAAAAAAAATAAAAAAATAAAAAAAACATTTTGATTTGGAGTAATAGTATTAGTTTACAACTTTAAGAAATTTGATAAAAAGTAAAATGTTTAGAAAAATAAAATTAATTCAATCTTTAACTAATGAACGTATTTTAAATATATATAACCATTTAAAATTACAAAGTCTTGCTCTGAACAAAAAGTGATCAATAGTAAAAGTGATTGCTACATGCAACACTCTATGTTTATACTTCTTCCAGTGCATGATAGAAGGTTCCCGCAACCTATTGAAGAACTGCAAGTCAATAATAAAAAAATCGTTCCAACTATAGCATTTAAAAGAACAATGAAGAACATTAGAACTTTGATGGAGGAGAATATTCCTCGATATTTTCCGAAATTTTTACTACGATAAAGAAATCGTAGCTATTGAAATTTTGATAAGATCTTCAAGATCTTCTTTTACATAACAAGTTTACCATTTTATGTTATTATATTAAGATTGACAATTCCAAACTTAAAAAATATGTATTTATATATATACATATATATATATATATATATATATATATATATATATATATATATATATATATATATATATATATATATATATATATATATATATATATATATATATATATATATATATATATATATATATATATATATATATATATATATATATATATATATATATATATATATATATATATATATATATATATATATATATAGTTATTCATTTGTAAATTATGAAATATATATATATTATTTTTCCATGGATAACGGTAGCATTTGGGTAATTTGGGATAACCAAGTTCCTGGATCCGTCATCCGTAGTTTGGGATAATCAAGTTCCTGGATCCGTCACTGATCTACATTTTGTTTACTTAAATTTAATCCACTGGCAAAAAGTGCAAAGTTTAAAAAGTAAAACGTTAAACAGAAACATGACATTTTTAATTTTATTGCTGTTACGTCTCACCAAACAATTCTGATGTATGTTTAAAAGTATGTTTTAAAGTTTATAACAATGGTATTGCTGCTTTGTTTATATAAAATATTAAAAAAAATTTGAGGATTTTCCAAAATATTTTTAGTCTTACTAATTTTCAAAAATTTACATCATAATTTTTGTGCATTATGCCTTAAAAATGGCTAAAACAGCCATACATAATTTAAAAAACAGTGTAATTGGTTCAAATACGTGGCATACAAAACTAAAGATAATAAATGTTGCTTCCAAATAGTATGTAGTTTAGTACTAAATCTCCAATTTTTTTATATATGTGATGAAGTATTAAAACGTTTTATTTGTAGGTAAGATGGACTTTTTCATGCGCTTTAAAAAAAAGTTTTAAGTTATTATTTTTATTTTTTATTTTAAATTTTTAAACAAAGGAAACGTTTTTATTATTTTTGATTATAAATTTGGTATACTTCCATTAAATGTTTTTCAAAACTTTAAAAGGTCGTCATTTCGTAACTATGATATTTAATTATAGTTTTGATGTCTAATATTTTTTTCTAGAAAATTGATTTTTTTTTTGTTTTGTCTGCTTGTTTAATTTGGATCACTGTGTAATAACTTGATTTTTGTATTTTCGTATATTTAATTGTTAAACGTAATTTTAAAGATTACTATAAAAATTTATTTGAATGCTATTTCATTCGATTGCAATTTAAAGTAGTGGTATATAAGTTTTGTTTTTGTGGAGCCAATCAAAATGATCTAAATGAAAGTATATTTAATCATCGAGTTTCATACAAATAGTGCTTTAGACAGAACTACTATTTTGACATTGTTACAGGGGCAAATCCAGCATTTTATTGTGTTTAAGAAAGCTAACTTCGAGACATGGTGCAAACTCTACACATTTATATGTTTGTACTTATGTCAAGTAAGGCTTTTTTGTAAAAATGGTCCGAGATGGAGAGAGTTCTAATATTAATTTTCAAAATTCGGCCTAAATATGAAGAATCAACCAGTGTCAGTTATACATAGTAATGCGTCATTTTATGTAAAAAACCCGGTTTTTTCGCCACTTTCTCCACATCATGTGGAATAAATACCACCGTATTTCTTTTTTGTCCTACCCTATTATAAATAAGTAGTCCAAAATATACCATATAGAAGAAAAATCGGCTTTCCGTGTTGATTTTAAAGGCCCCCGCCAGACCCCTGAAGCTTGCTTTGTTTTTATACACAAATTTGACTGGCGGGACCTCTAAAGTCACGTGACATTAAAATTTTTAGGCTAAAAATTATTTTTATATTAGTGGTCAACCATTCCAGGTAAGACCAACTTGATTTTCAAAAATTCATCAAATATGAACTGTCCTAGTATGTATGTATGTATGTATGTATGTATGTATGTATGTATGTATGTATGTATGTATGTATGTATGTATGTATGTATGTATGTATGTATGTATGTATGTATGTATGTATGTATGTATGTATGTATGTATGTATGTATGTATGTATGTATGTATGTATGTATGTATGTATGTATGTATGTATGTATGTATTTCTATAAAGGACAAAAACCGGCTTCATTTTTCGGATCGAAGTTAGACATCTAGTTTTTATAATATACCGTTGCTATTTTCGTAACAATTCTAAAGGCTATAACTTAAAAAGGCATCCTTGTTTTGAATTTTGAATGAACTGGAATAATTCTATCAACTGGAATAATCTACCACAGGTCCCGGTCACAACAGCTAGTGATATAGTAGGTATTTGCAAAAAAGCATCAAACCAGTGGTATCAGTACTTCAGAGACATATTTTCCTTTAAAATAATTGATATTCCTGATAGAAATCATTTAGGTAGTCCTGGCCATCTTGTTGAAATAGATAAATCATTAATGTTTGAAAGAGAAGAATAATGTTGGACATGTCGTCGAACAACATTGGATATTTGGTGCAAATGATGTAATGACTCAAAAGGGATATTTAACACGTGTGAAGATCTGCTGCAACATTGGTTCCATTAATTCAAAGATAGGTGGCTGTTGGGTCTATAATTCAATCAGATAAATGGGCTGCCTACAATAATTTGAATAACATAGGCTTTAACCATCTCACAGTAAATCATACGACCAACTTTGTTGATCCTGTAATGCAAGCAACATACAACCATGTTGAGGCTTTTTGGAGTTGAATAAAGCAAAAATTGAAGTTTGTTTGCGGATCACAAGGTGATTTGAAATGGAGTCAACTTGATGAGAATATTTTGCTTTTAAGACTGAGAACCTTTGGCAAAACTTTACAATTTTTTTGCAACATATACATGACAAGTATCCTCTCTAATAAAGTAAGTTATTTTATTTTATTTACTGAAATTATTTTATTTTATTTGAGAGGATACCTGCTTGTATACATACATACATACATATATATATATATATATATATATATATATATATATATATATATATAGTAAATAGTAAATATGTTTTTTTTAGTTTTAAGCAACCTTCAAAGTACTACTAGTATTAATAGTAAAAAATAATTTGTAAACAAATTCTATTTTGTAAATAAATAGTTTTATCTCTTTGTTTGTGATAAAGAAATAAAACATTTGTTTCGTTGAAAGTTTATTAGATAAATTTATTTAAATTTTATGATTTTGCTCTATTTTAATTAATATAGAACAATTCATAAAGTTTATAAAACAGTGTTTTGTTTTTGACGATTTTTTTACTTCCATACTTTATGTAAACATAACTACCTAAATCGCGCTCGTAAATAACTCCGTATCGCAAGTAAACTCCATCCTAACTCGCACTCGTAAATTGTCGGTAGTTACCAAAATTAGGGGGGGGGGGGGGCTACATCATTAACACGTCCGCCTTGAAATCTAACATCAGATGAACAAAAGAATTCTTTTTCAGACTTATCTTAAATGATAATGCAGCTCTTTAAAATGTTAAAACTTACTTCACTCATGCTTGATGTTGGAGGACCATTTTTATTTTGTGCTTATAAAGCCCAATATAAAAAATTTTAAGTTCACAATAGCAAACTTGGTTTAGTTATAAACATATCAATACCATTAAATATAAAATTGATATATAATGAAAACTAGCTGGGGCAACTAGTTTTTTATCTCCTGACTGGGTGATTGTGTATCAGAGAGACTACTTTATCAGAATAAACTTTAATCAAAAACTTAAACCTGGTGGTTATATTCTTGATGACAGAGCTGATTCTTATCATTTACTGCTTTTATTCGATAACTATTGTGTTTTTTTATGTAAAATAATAATAGGTTATATATTTAATAATTTGCAGAATAAAACCTTCTATACCGGTTTGAGTTTTAATTTACTTTTATTAATTCACTACATCGGGACTCGATATTAAAAAAGCTATTGGGATAACATTAAAAATCATAGCCTTTATAAAAAGACTAAAACTATCTGGACCCAAAATCTAGACAGCTTTCTAATGTTCCTACACATAATGTTTATAAATAGAGGGATTTGATGAATAAAATGTTTGGGGTATAAAACTCCAAAAAATCTCTTTGCAAATTCTCTAAGCGCCATTTGGCCAAAAATACATCAAACCAGTGGTATCAGTACTTCAGAGACATATTTTCCTTTAAAATAATTGATATTCCTGATAGAAATCATTTAGGTAGTCCTGGCCATCTTGTTGAAATAGATAAATCATTAATCATTTTTTTTTTCTATGCTTTGAAACCTTGCAACATAATTTAAAATTGGGTTTTAGTTTTTTTAGTATAATATTTATGAAAACTATTTGATCACAAACTATGACTTTGGAAAAATCATGACGAAAACATGTCTAAAAAGAAATCCGGTAGATTATTAAATTTTTATTTGAACATAAAAATTGGAATCTGATATACATTAATTTTTCCAAATTTAAGACTTTCATATTTGTCATTACATTGGAAAGATTCTCCATTCTACTTAGACAATTAATTGCTCCACAAGCGGAATCAAAAAATCTTCAAAAACTAAACAAAGACTATATGTTAAATATTTGAAAAACAGAAATGAAGAAAACCTATCTACTTATAAACAATATAAAAATCTTTTCGAAAAAATCAGAAAACATTCTAAAAAAGTTTATTATTCTAAATTACTTCAAAAAACTAATGGAGATACCAAAAAAACATGGAACATCATGAAAGAAATAATCGGAAAAAAGTATATAAAAACAAACAGCTTACCAGATAGAATTATTATAAATGAAATAGAAAACAACGATCAGAACTCTATTGCCGAACAATTCAACAATTTCTTTGCAAATATTGGCCCTAACATGGCGTCTAAAATTCAAACCGCAAATAACTCCTTTGAAAATTATTTTACTGATCTAAATAGCGAACTAACTTTCAACGGATTAAGCTATGAAGAACTCGAAAATGCATAAAACTCTTTAAAAATCAACAAAGCACCAGGAATTGATGAAATTTGTAGCAATATTGTAATGAGTATCTTTCCGATAATAAAGAAACCCCTCTTCGAAATATTTAAATCTTCAATTACAACAGGAACCGTTCCAGAGAAATTGAAAATTGCTAAAATTGTACCAATATATAAAACTGGAGAACCATACTTACTAAACAATTATAGACCAATCTCAATTCTTCCTGTATTCTCAAAACTCCTCGAACGAATAATTTATAATAAATTATACCAATATATAACAAACAACAATATCTTAAATACAAAACAATTCGGCTTTCAAAAGCAACATGCAACCGAACATGCAATCGTAGATCTTGTAAATAGCATCAACTACTCATTTGTTAATAAAGAATTTGTTTTAGGAATCTTTATAGATTTATCGAAAGCATTCGATACTGTTGATCATGCTATCCTGCTAAAAAAATTGGAAAAATATGGCGTAAAAAATGTTGCATTACTCTGGTTTAAAAATTTTTTGCTAAACAGACAGCAATGTGTTAATACTGATGAAAATATCTGTTCAAAATTGCTTAAGATTAAATGTGGCGTTCCCCAAGGTTCCATTCTAGCTCCCTTATTGTTCTTAATATACATTAACGATCTTCCAAAAGTCTTAAACAAACTTGATGTAATAATGTTTGCAGATGATACTAATTTATTTTATTCATCTCAGTCTATTGAAGAACTCTTTGAAACAACGAATATCGAACTTGAAAAACTTAATATCTGGCTAAAATCTAATAAATTATCTTTAAACACAGAAAAAACCAATTACATTTTATTCCATCCCAACCAAAAAAGAAAAAAAATACCTAATATATTACCATTGCTAAAAATAGAAAACAAAAATATTGAAAGAGCCTCAATAACAAAATTTCTAGGTTTACTAATTGACGAAAATATTTCATGGAAAGCACACATTGACTATTTAAATACAAAAATAACCAAAAACATTGGCGTGCTATACAAAGCTAGACCAATGTTATCCCAAGAAAATCTAAAACATCTTTATTTCTCATTTATACAGACCTATTATACATATGGTAATATAGCATGGGCAAGTACCAATAAATCCAATTTGAAATCACTTTATCGACGTCAAAAACATGCCGTTAGAATTGTCTATAAAAAAGACAAATTCACTCATGCTGAACCTTTGTTAAAATTCCTTAATGCACTAAACGTCTATAGAATTAACATTTATCAAAACTTATTGTTTATGCTGAAATATAAACTCGGGCTTGTCCCATCACATTTCTCAAATGATTTCTTTAAAAGCAATAGAAATAGATATGACACTCGAGAAGTAGGAAACTTTAATATACCGTTTAGAAAAACAAAACTATCGCGTTTCACAATTTCATATCGCGGTCCCTATCTCTATAATAAACTGATATCCAGAAATGCCATAATTACAAAATTAGATAACCAAAATTGTTTGAAAATCTTACTAAAAAAATTCGTTTTAAATATAAACAATTATATGAACTTACACTAAACTAATACTGAAACTAGAGCCAAAATTAACGTTGAAGCGAAAATCCCAAAAAACTTCAATAACAAATATTAATATAAAAAATATATAAATCAAAAATAATTTTATTTATGTCTAATCATATATTTATGTGTGCAAAATCTAGCATTTATCAATTATTTTTTATCTTACATTTTATTATATGTGAATCCAATATAAAATGAACTACCATTATATTTTGTGAAACTAGAAACATGTAAAAACAAAAATACAAAAAATATTACTAGTACAAGCGGTTTCTTGATGACAAGACCATCTGGTCTTCTGCAAGTTTCCCGCGTTCTTTTAATAATAATGATACCCTGCAGTTATATTCTTTGTATTCTATAAAGTTGTGAGATTTTATTTTTTCTCCTACCATCATTTATTTTATAAAAATTGTAAATTTGTATCAGTTATATAGATAGAATCACAATATTGTAAAGATAAAAGAACAAAAAAAAAAAAAAAAAAAAAAAAAAAGCATGGTTCTGCAAGCCTTGTAGTTTGATTTTGTTTTGTGTGTATGTTATGATAAGAACTAATATATTAGTTCTTATCGTAACATAAATGTTGAATCCTAAAAGATTATATTGAAAATATTTCGCAAAAAAAAAAGTTTAAAAAAGGGTAGTTCCGTTCACGTGCAGGTTTTAAAATACAATACTAAAAGTTTGAATAATAGAGAAAAATAGTTCCTATACAATAAAATTATTTCGTAAAAGTATAAGATGTTGTAGTTTTGGAATAAAGTTAAGTGTTCCAATTAAGGAGATTTTCCAATATCAGCTCTCCCAAAAGTTTTAAAATCATAACTCAAATTTAGACAATTAGCTCAATAAGTTCTATGGGTTTGTCAAAAATAATAAAAAATAAAAAACATTTTAAACTCTTTCTTCTTGAATTACTCGAATTTATACTTATATGCGGTTAAATATTTAAATGCAGTTAAATATATGTTGTATATTTTACGAAGAAAATATTAAAAAATATAAAAAGCACTAGTATACGATATCAGTGACGGGTTGCGTTTACATTGCATTGACATGTGTTTATGTGTTATTTGACTGGAAAGTTAATACTTTATTATATTATTGATATTATTAAAAAACGACGATATTGAAATTTTATTAGTGTTTAAGATAAGTTTTAGACATAAAACGTGTAAAGGTGATAAACGTGTAAACGCGTAATACGAATGGTTTACAGCAACCAAAATATATATATATATATATATATATATATATATATATATATATATATATATATGTGTGTGTGTGTATATATATATATATATATATATATATATATATATATATATATATATATATATATATATATATATATATATATATATATATATATATATATATATATATATATATATATATATATATATATGTATTGAGTTCATAAAAATGCTTATTCTGTTTATTTCACTCATTCCGTTGATTCTTCTCATACTGCTCGTTCTTCTCGCAGAATAGAGCAAATTTTTTTTTGTTTTGGTAGCATATTCAGGAATTTAGATAAGGAAATGGTTATGAAGTTTTTAAAATGTCTACGCTTCACTTTGTTATGCAAAAATAGTACATGTTGTATCCAGACTCTATTATCAGCTACTTTTTGAAAGTACCTTTATTTGTCATAGGTATACACAGACAATCTCAAGTTTGCAGTTTTTCAAACACAAAAAGACTTAACGATGTTTTTATATTTGGTGTTTAAAGCAAATTTGAAAAAATGAAGAAAGAAAGATGAAAATATTTTTTAAACTTTTTTGTTGATCATTTTGTTTAAGGCATTTTTGGTCAGTTTTAAACTTAACTTACGATTTGTTTTATTATTTCATTTAGTTGTTTAAGTCTTTTTAAAATTCAAATTTAAAGAAAAAAGAGTAAAATAAACTTTACAAGGCGACAAACTGTTTGCTCACAATTCTCTTCGATTTTCTCGAAACGCTAAATGTTGGGTATAGGACAAAGACAATTAAAAGTAATTTAATATCTTTATTTTTTATAAACACCTGTTTTTTAATATAACAGTATTTATGAAATATCTTGTAAAAATTATAAAATGTATTTCCGTATTATTTTTATTAATGCAAACAAATTAGGTATTATATAATAAAGTAAAATCTAGCTTGTTAGCGGGATATTGCTGCAAAATAGTTAAAGGTTTTGTAAAACATTCACCTATTATTATTTTTTATAAATAATTTTTTTTTTTGGAATTTCTTGTGTTTGAGAATGTCCATTAGAAAAAGGGAGTACAACATTTTTGGAAATTTTTGCAAGCTGTTAAAGTTAATAAAATTTTTTCAATGTTTAATAATTACCCAACCTCAATTACTTAATCCAAATAATTTAATCAAACCAACCAATCAATTTAATCAATCAAAATAACAAATTTGCAATTTTAATTTAAAAGATTAAAATCTCATTTTTTAAATTAAAATTGCAAATTTGTATTTTTTTAAATAACTTAATTGTAGCATATTTGTTTAAGTTGGTACATCCCCATGAGTTTTGAAATTTTTAGAAATAATCAAGTTATTAAAAATTATTATCTTAATGCAAAATTTCTTATAAAACACGTTTATGACATGTTTTTCAATAAAATAAGTAAGGAAATATGTAAAAATATGTACCCATAGTAGGTTGTTGATCTCCGTAGCAAAGCCATAGCAACGCATTTTTTTTAACAAGAAAATTTTAACTTTTTCAAGTTTCTTAACAACAATAACTCTTTTCTATTATAGTCTATTATTGTCTATATTTATACAAATATAGTCTATATTTCTATTATAGTCTATATTTCTATTATAGTCTATTATTTTCTATTATTGTTTAAATTGTGCGTCATGTTGATTTTAAAAAGAAGTACTAATGTTTTTAACGTTCTAATGTTCTTTTTTTTTTTTGTTATGTAATTTTTGTTCCATAGTATACATTTTCGTGATTACATAATAAAGGTTCGTTAAGATTACTTCGTTAAGATTCGTTAAGATTATTCGTTAAGATTCGTTAAGATTATTCGTTAAGTTAAGATACATATAAATATAAAAAAAAAAAAAATCACAAACATAAATAATAAACAAACTTCTGTAATACGAACTGTAAGAAGAACGCGGGAAACTTGCAGAAGACCAAAAGGTCTTATCATCAAGAACCGCTTTACATTGTCATACATATATATATATATATATATATATATATATATATATATATATATATATATATATATATATATATATATATATATATATATATATATATATATATATATATATATATATATATATATTATATATATATATATATATATATACGTATAGAAAAATTAAAATATTTACAAAATTTTTACGTTAAATTGTTACATTATAATTGTATTAAAGTGTAAGATAACAATTATACAAACATGTATCGTTACTTTTTCCTAATATTACCACGTTTATTGCTAATGCAATGTTTGAAATATATATTAAAGTATATTAAAAAATAAGAGTTTATATAAGAAGCTAGCAGTGAACAAATTTAGAAAAAATCAGTAAGTAAAATTTTATACTTTAAAAATTTACTTACTGATTTTATTAAGATATTAATTTACTATGTATATCAATTCTAGTACAATATTGATGAAAGAAAGCAACACCCGGCTTTCATATGCTGACGGTTGACATTTCTGCAGCCGAAGTAGCATCAAAAAAAAATACTTTCTCAAGAGTTACTACAGGTAGATCAATTACATTATGCGCTAATTTATTTCAACGGTTTGCAACATGGTTTGTAAAATGTGCTGACGATATGGGTAACTTTTGATTCGTTGGGATTTCAGAAAGGCCATTTTTAATTAATTATATCCCGAGTTTGATGATAAAGCTAATGTAAACGCACAAACGTTTTTAATTTTTTTAACAACGGTTTTAAACAACTTTCTAATTTCTTCAACTGCAGTTCTTTATGAGAAGACCTGGTTATATGCTTATATTATAAATTTAAACAGTTTATTTCTTAAATAGTTTATTAAAGAAATAAATTAATTAAAACTATAATTCTTTGGTAATATAAATAAAGCGGGTTATTTGCTATGCACATCATCAAGTAAATATTTCTCCCTCGCCTTTTTTAATGATTTTGACCCGACTTAGCGTTAAAAATGTTTCAATAATTCTTTAAATGACTCATAACATCGCTAAAATGGTCACTAAAGCTGAAAATATGATTTTTGCAAATTAAAAAACTATTTTTTGAAAATACTCAGCTGAAATAAAGTATAATACATATAGGTTATAATTTTTAAATACAAGATTTCTGTAGAAAAAATTCAAGAACATGATATTACCATAAAAGATAAAAATAAAATAGTAAATCCATAGTTGGCGCAAGATTTCAAAAATTTTATTTATAACAAAAATCAAACTTATAAGGTACAAAAGACAAAAGACTTATTATTAACTACCTGTCAACAAACCTGTTTACAAGTTCATTATGACTGACAAAGACCTTTACATCGTAACACTATCTTGCATAATACTTTTTTTTTAAGCTTGTAAATTTTCCTATATAATTTTGTAAATAACTTTTAACTGTAAAATGCCAAATATTTTTATATAGATGTCTCGTTATGAAAATAGCTAATTAACAAAAGGTAGACATTTTTCGAAGTTATACTTTTATTACATTTGAATTATAATTAAAACACAATTCACAAGAATTTATAACAAACTTGTTTAAAACTTTTATTAGCAGTATTATTAGATTGGAGCTCATTTTTGAAATTCAGCCAGTGCAGTGAAATTCAACAAAATTTCCTACAGGTCAAACTCAGGTAAAAAAAAATAAAGCCTTTGTTTTGGCAATAATAAATAAACCTAATTATTATTTGTTATTAACTTCAGTAGAAAAGAAGCAGTTGAAGAGGTTCCACGATTAAATATATTACTAATATTTAAAGATATTCTTCAAGACAGAAATAAAAATCTTTTGTAAAGTATCCATGATTTCACAATTTATAATATCCAAAGAAAAATAAATAGCACTGCTAAAATTTTATGTAGAAAAATTGACCAGGAAAATAAAGTGGAGATTTTTTAAAGATATTTCTACCCCCAACGCTCTGATGGCTGTGATGTAATTGCAAAATATTATCATTTTGATGAATATTAGCGCAATAATAGCTGCAATTTTCTTCTTATCAAAAATCTCTTAGGAATACAAAAAATTTTCCATCTTCACTGACACACAAAACATTATTAAATCTCTGATAACAAAGTCAGACAAATATACGGCTCAAACAGTATTTTAAATGTTATAATTTGTTACAAAAAAGATAATTTTTCAATTAAAATATATTCTTCAAAAATCTTTTTACAATTTCGATGAAATGAGCTGCATTCATCATAGCTTTTAGCTTTTCACCGTGAAGGATGGTTTTCTCAGGTTTTTCTCGAGCGGTCTCTTTACCTATCAAGATAATCCTTCAGATGAAACCTGATTATGTGAAACTAAACCTCCAATAAAAAGATCATGCCAAAAAGAATATTTTATATATTATAATTTGTTACAAAAAAGATATTTTTTTCAATCTAAATCTTGAGAAATATTCTTACAATTTTGTTGAACTATATTCAACAACAAAAGCTCTTAACAATTTACCTTGATGGACGTTTTTCCTTAAAACAACAAACCTTTTCAGTGTCTTGTTTAAGTTTTTATGCACTGCTTCGGATGTTTGGCCCATCGCAATCTGAGTATTTTCAACACGTACAACAGAACTTGAAAGACAAACCTCAGTTTCAAGCATAGATAGGTCAGTACAATAAACAACATCTTTTTTAAAAAAGTTTTTACTGCTCTTAAGTTGAACTTAGCTCGTAACTACAGCTACATGTTTCCCAATAGGCACACGGACGTCCATAGTACGTCCCAAAATGGTCCGTTCGGACGTACTAAATGAAAGACTTTCGTCTGTCCATTTTGCATCTCTAAAGTATGTCCAAGGACCTCCGAACGACCTCTGAGCGTCTAATATTGAAACAAATCATTACAAAAAAATAAAAAGAATAATATTTTTGACGACATTAATATATAAATACAAACGAAAACTTTTTTTGGCTCGTTTTAATCTGTCGCTAATTGCACAATCGATGTTGCTTGCATCATAACCCATTTAGCCACCAACAGTATCTAAAGAAATAATATTTATCACAAAATTGTCTGTCAATCATAGAGCATGTTTTAGTTTAAAATGTTTTGAATGCTATAAAACAGTTTAAAATGTTTTATAGCATTCAAAACATTTTAAACTGTTTTCCGTGGAGTCGCTCCTCCCACTCATCTCATTTGAGTAACCTTAAAACGTATTAAAATAAATTAAAAGCATGATTAAATATTGAACCAAATATATATATATATATATATATATATATATATATATATATATATATATATATATATATATATATATATATATATATATATATATATATATATATATACACACACAAACTTTTAGCTTTTAACTTCACACTTAACTTTTAACTGAACACCAACCCTGACAAATAAGGCCGCTGTGATTAGATATAAGTTGAGCACGGTACTTTAAGGGATGTGGTTCCCACCACTATCAAACTTGGATTTTCTTGTTTAAAAAGCAAGCGCATCACAACACCACAACCATTACTATTATCAATACAACTACTATTGTTTTAATTAAAATTTTTACAAACCCAGGCATCACTCTTCAGCAATAATAAAAATTGGAATATAGATATTTATTTTCAAGTGAACATTAGAAGTTACCTTGCATTTACTTGCATTTGAACTTGTGTATTGAAATACAAAGTGTATTGAAATTTTAAACAAAGAATAAAATCAAAAAATAGATACACGAATACATTCATGTATCAACAAGATACATGAATGTAACCAAGATATGTGAATGTAACAACATTAAAAAATCTTTTAATTTAGAGTAATATTATTTTAATAGTTTCATAATCACCGTTCCATAGTTGTGTGACTTAAATAGTCTTGCTTCAAGCCACACAACTAATAACAGCCTTGGTGTTTTGCCTCTTAATGAAAAATATATTTAAAAAATTTATAATTTTTTTCAAGCAAATAAAAAAAAAAAAAACTCACATTAAGTTGTCATCTCTTGAACTAAAACTCTACCTTCACTAGTTTTACTTCTCAATTTTCTCAATTTTCTCAAACTTCACTTAGTTTTACTTCTCAACACTTTTACAATATTTTCTATCATCATTGTCAATAATTTTACAAGAATTAGAAGCCAGGTTTAGGTTAGAAATAGGTTTTTCTTTTAATACAAATAAATATACTAACAATATACACGCACATAAATATACTAACCTAGTACATTTATGTAAGTGTATACATAAATATACTAGATTTTATATATATATATATATATATATATATATATATATATATATATATATATATATATATATATATATATATATATATATGTATATGTATATATATATATATATATATATATATATATATATATATATATATATATATATATATATATATATATATATGTATATGTATATATATATATATATATATATATATATATATATATATATATATATATATATATATATATATATATATATGTAGTGATGCTGTTTTGTGCATATACTATCAAGAAAGTGCTCGATGAAATCCATTTGATGAACCATAATTTTTTATTATTTAGTTATTAAGGTGCTTCAAGAAGACCCAAAGGTCTTTTCACAGAGCACCAGCCCCGCCATTGAAGCTCAAACCTCTTTGTTCTGAGCCAGAACTTTTTTCTTCTAACAGAACATATATGTTCTGTTAGAAGAAAAACAGACATAAATGCCAATATTTCCAATATATTAATAGATATAGAGATACCGAGAAAAAGTATCTACTGTACTTCAACACTTAACCATTGGTTGCAACACTGTATTGTTTCGGCCATATAAGATACTTTTAACAAAATCAAAACTCAGTTGTAATATAAAGAATAAAAACCTTCATAAACATCTACATTGAATTATCAAAAGCAAATACTTTGAATAAATCTTTAGGAATTACCATTCAAGTATTCAGAAAATACGTTATGTATAAAGAATAAAATATAAATAAATAAAAGATAGAAATGTTTGGTGCTCATTTAAAAAAAAATATTTATATAAAGTTTCATTTTTTTAAAGGAATTTAACTTGAAGGAATTTATCTTTAAATAATTAAATTTCATTCTAAAAACATATTTTTGCAAATATGTTTTTAGAATGATAAAAATTAAATTTTAAATATTTTATGTTTATTGTTTACCGTTAATATTCTAAACAGTGCAGTGATTGCTTTGGATGCTTGACTTCGATTTTAAAACTGATTTGCTGAAGTGAGATTACGGAAAGCTAAGAGAGTTACATTAATATTTTGTTTCAAATCAGACTGGCTGTTCTGCACTTTGGCGTAAAGTATTGTTTTGACGTAAAGCAATATTACTTTGTTTATTTACTTTATTCAAATTTTATTTACTTATTCAACTGTTTCACAACAAACTCATTACATTGGTTCTCCTTTTTCCCAAGTCATTTTCAATCAGTTAAAGAGAATCTTGTGGCGACAAATAATTTCCTTCAATTAGTCAAAGATACCGTTCATTGAAAACTACTCCAGTTTTAAATTTTTGCTGTTGTTTATTATTAACTTTTGTTACTTCTATTAAAATACCCATAATTTGATCTATATATTACTCCATAGTATATAAATTATCTATATTATATGAATATATTTTGATTGCATGTTTGTTTTATGATTATATATATGTGCATACTTATGTATGGATATATTTATATGTATATGTATGTATATATATGTGTGTGTGTAGATATGTATGTATATATTTATATGTATATATAAGTTTTATCTTGTCATATATATCTTATTTTATCACTTATATTTATCTTATTTATCTTATTATATCACTTATATTTATACTATAGCAGTATAGTTACATTATAAATCTTATTTATATTTTAAACTCATATACTTATAGTTATACTTTACTCTATAATCTTAGATTATTTAGACTTATTATTTAAATATAAAGATTATTTATACAGTATCATAATGCTTATATAGTATTTATATTATATCTATTATATTATTTATCATTATCTGATTCTTATAAGTTACTATATTTTATACCACAGTTATTTAATACATTATTTCTATTTGAATATATAAGTTTCAAAAGGGTTACATTCTTTACTTTTAAAATATTGTCACGTTCTCACTTTTCATCAAAATCTCACACACAGTATTCCATAGGGTTCACTAGTATTTAGTTCAACCAAGTACCCTTTTCTCATCTTCATTATCCTAAATGCTGAAGTGAATAATATGGTTGTTAAATCTCCTTGTGGTGTTTGTTATAAAACCGTAACATGCAATCAAAAAGCTATACAGTGCGACTCTTGCAATAAGTGGATCCACATTAGGTGTAATAATGTTGATCAAAAATTCTACAACTCTTTGATGACTGAGACTGGCTATTGGCACTGTTTTAATTGCTTAAATAACACTCTACGATACTCTTCCCTTACAGATAAGGATTTTAAGGTCACTATAAATGGTGCAAACACTTCTACTCATAATTTATTTTATGACACTTCATCTAACCTAAATAATCTTTTTCAAAATAAACTTGACAATGATAATATTAATTGTAAATACTATGATACAACAGAGTATAACAAAGCTATTAGTATTGATTCAAAAACCTATTTACATGTAAATATATCATCCCTGACATATTACCTTGATGATCTAAAACTTTTGCTTTCCCTTATGAATAATAAACCTAATATCATTGCTATATCTGAAACTCGCTTAAATCGTAACATAACACTTAGAACTGATATTGCTTTAAATGGCTATGTCTTTGAACATACTGATTCACATTCTAATAAAGGAAGAACTATTGTATATATAAAATCTGAATTAAATTATAACTTAAGATCTGACCTCATAGTCCAGAACAACAAAGAACTAGAATCAACCTTTATTGAAATTTTACTGCCATCAGAAAAAAATATTATTGTAGGTTGCATTTATCGCCACCCATGTATGAGCACTAGTGAGTTTAATATCACTTATATACAAACCTTACTTGACAAGTTATCACTAGAGAATAAAAATATAGTTCTTTTAGGAGACGGGTCATTCCATGCCAAGTGGTGCAAAGGTCCCTTCTGGACCATCTCAGATTTTATTGAAATTTTTTGATTTTGTACATATATATGTTAAAAGCATGTTTTGAAAATTTTAGATCAATATCTAATATAGTTCTTGAGAAAACGCTATTTAAGTAGTGGGCTATTTTGCATAAAATTTCACTCTACAAGAAAAAAGGGTTTTTTCATCATTTTTAACAGCCAATAACTTTTGAACAAGTTAGTTTTATACTTCAATTATTATAAGATAGCAAGTGTGCTATCTTATAATAATTGAAGTATAAAACTAGAAAAAAATATTATTTCTGGCATCTTAACTTTTTCCATAATGGCGGGCTAAAGTTGATTTTTTTGTTTTAAGAATAAGTTTTTTTGTGATTATAAAGACCTTAATCTTAAAAACTAGTTACAAAGTTAATGCAAATCAAATTGCCTGCTGATCTACATGTGGTGGATAAACATTTTTAAAAAAATCAGTTGATTAAAGAGCTGCATTCAAAAGTTATAGGTCTCCAAAATGAGTCAGATCGAGATTTTCGTAAAATTGATCTGTGATGCAAAGCATCTGTTACCTAAGATGGCACTTTTTTTTTTATATAAAATTTTTTATACGCATCAATTAAAGACTGTTAATTAATAAAAACCAAAAAAATTAATGGGCGCTTATTTATAACCCCCAAAAGGTAGTCTCTAAAAGTCAGGTAAATTTTCCATAAAATTCTGAAATTGACATAATAAATAAATGCATTGAATTATATAATGTTATTTATTATGAAATATCAATTAAAAAATATCAATGCTTAAAGCCTTTTAATCCCTTTAGATAAAGAACTTTTAAATCCCAATAGATAAAGTCCCCTCCCCTCTGTCCCCTCCCCTCTTTATAATACAATAATTTTTTTAATGAAAAACAAACAAAATGTTTTTAAGAAAATAAACAAAAATAATAAAATTTACAAAAAGTTAAATTTCTCAAATAATAAAATAATCTCATTGATTTTTTGTTTTAAGTCAATACTATAAAATCTTCCACTGTTTGACTGGAGTTTAAGAGATTGCACTTTGCATAAAATATGCATTAGAGGTACCCAACAAAGATCATCTCTGCATGGCCACGTAAACTTGTTACATAAAGACTTTTTCATGAATTTCATATTAAGATCTTGATGCTTTTCTAAAATACTAAGAATATTTCCTAAATACCATTGAGCATCGTAAACGCAGGCCACATATTCTCCTGGTGAGTAACTGGAAATTTTATTAATATAAATTCTGCAAGTAGAAAAATCCACATTAGTGCAAATAATATCAAATGAGACTCTTCTTATTTTTATTGAGGTAAGTGACATTGGGATAAAACTGTGGTGGTTTCGTGTCACAGGTATTGTCGAACAAGAACGATATCTCTTTTCCAAATTGAAGTTTGTAGTATGTGTTTCTATTGAAACTTTGTCAACAACAAAAAAAGATATTCCTTTGACGTGTTGAACACACCAGCTGTACATTTTGCTTGGTGTGTCAATAGGATCGTTTAGTGATTGTAGACTGGCTCGTGCAACGAGACGTTTCACTGTTCCACCAACACAATCACAAGGGCTTTTACCATGCGATGTTGCAAAAAAGTGCCACTCTGCAGTCATGTCAAAATCGTGTTTATGGTAGCATAAGTTGATAAGATTTTTGTAATTTTTATATTGTGATGCAGCTCCATCACTAAAATAGATAATGTGTTCAAATGTTTGTAATTGTTTAAGTTTATCAATAACATTACCGATAAAGCAATGAACAGCATCTGTTCCATGTTTCAGATGATCTGATATAACACAATAACTTTGACTATCAAGTTTTCCATCTTTTATAAAATACGCAACAAAGGGGTGCACAGTTGCTTGGCTGTTATTCCAGTGAAAACCTAGCACTGCATCCTGTATTAGAAAACTATAGTTTTCTAATACAGGATTTGCAAAGTCAAGAAGAACCAAAGCTTAATTTGCAAAGTCAAGAAGAACCAAAGCTTGATTTTCTTTTAAATTAGTTTTCAAATGTTGGTAGTAGGTGGCTTGACTTTTTGATATAAAATGATGCACTCGTAATCTAACTGTTCATACACCATTTTAATAAATTCATCTAAAGGTAGAGTTGCTGGTACTAAAGTACATTGGTAATTTGATTTTTGCCATTGATAAAAGTTAACTTCACTAATTTCTTTTTCTGTAAACAAAGTGCCAATGTAGTCTAACAAAACCTTTTTAGCAGGACATTTATCGCAGCTATGCAGCATACAATCTCTATTTTCAATGCTACAAACCATTACTTTTAATAAGATTTTGTAATCAGAAGTTCCAGGAATTTTCTGTACAAGGAGCTTTACATTTTGATGGTACAGGCAAACACAAACTGCATGCAGACCAGAAGCACCACCCACAGGAATGCACCACTTGGGCCTTAGCTCACAAAATTTTGAAAATCCAACTTTAAGATAATTATATTTATTTTTAAACTCAATATGTAGCTCTTTCATATTGACTAGTAGAAGGCGCTTTTGGATATGTTGCTTTTTACTATCTACTTTAACTGAAACAAACTCTTTTTTTCCTGGACAGACCCTTGAATATTCATCGCATTCGTAGAAATGATCAACCTCTGTAATTACATCTTCGCTTAGTTTTCTACCCAATTTTGGAGATGGTTTTGATAGTATTCCACTTTTTTTACTTAATTTTCTGGCTTGTACTACAGATCTTTTTGAAGTAAAAAAAAACTTCTGAGTTTTCTCTATTGACCAACTGTCTGGAGTGAGTGTAAGAAGTGTGATTTTTTCAGAATTTGACAATGTTTTTTCAAATTTTGACTTAATTTGAGTCATAATATTGTCTAAATCTGTGTTTGTTTTTTTCAAACATTTTTTTGAGGGTGATTCAATTCCACAAAGTGCAGCTATTTCTAAACCTAGCACATTGACAACAGCCTTTTGTGTATGGGCTCTTACGCTATCAATTTTACGCTTTCCATATGCAACTCTATCTTTTTTTGAAACAAGTTTTAGAGGTGAGCATCCAAAACTTGCAATACTTGAATTAAGATCTTCTTTTAATGTATGGTTGTCAACATAAATTTCTTTTTCTTGGAGTTCATTTTCTTTTGTATTATGTTTGCAATTCAGAACTTTTCTGCAACTAGTGCAAATTTTTTGACCAAGTATTAAACAAAAATCTTTGGCATATGAAAGACTGATAACTCTAAGAGAATCTAAAAAATAACGGAAATAATTATTAAATATTTTTTTTATTATTCATTTAGTGTTATTAAGGTATTTTTATTAAACTAAGATATTAAATATTGAAACTTACTTTTCACATTTTTTGCGTGCTTGTTCAACGAATTACAACAATACCTGCGATGTTCATTCTCATACCTCGACAAGTAAACTTTCTCGTGATAGCTACAAATAAAATCTATAGGATTTATTTTGCTTCTCAAAGAAATAAGCTCTTGGTTTAGTTTAGACAGTTCTTGGTAGCGTTTACTTTTATTAGATAGATAGCACTGTTCATTTAATGCTTTACCAATACAGCAAGTAGAAAGCTCAGGCATATTACTTATTATTAATTAGTTCTAAAATACAACAATTTATTTGGTTTTATTAGTACTTTTTAGATTGACATACTAGTAATATAGAATTAAATGAAACAATAACTAAACTTTTAAAAAGTAAGAATTTTTTATGGAAAATTTACCTGACTTTTAGAGACTACCTTTTGGGGGTTATAAATAAGCGCCCATTAATTTTTTTGGTTTTTATTAATTAACAGTCTTTAATTGATGCGTATAAAAAATTTTATATAAAAAAAAAAGTGCCATCTTAGGTAACAGATGCTTTGCATCACAGATCAATTTTACGAAAATCTCGATCTGACTCATTTTGGAGACCTATAACTTTTGAATGCAGCTCTTTAATCAACTGATTTTTTTAAAAATGTTTATCCACCACATGTAGATCAGCAGGCAATTTGATTTGCATTAACTTTGTAACTGGTTTTTAAGATTAAGGTCTTTATAATCACAAAAAAACTTATTCTTAAAACAAAAAAATCAACTTTAGCCCGCCATTATGGAAAAAGTTAAGATGCCAGAAATAATATTTTTTTCTTTTTTCAAAGTATCCACAGCACACTTGCTATCTTATAATAATTGAAGTATAAAACTATCTTGTTCAAAAGTTATTGGCTGTTAAAAATGATGAAAAAACCCTTTTTTCTTGTAGAGTGAAATTTTATGCAAAATAGCCCACTACTTAAATAGCGTTTTCTCAAGAACCATATTAGATATTGATCTAAAATTTTCAAAACATGCTTTTAACATATATATGTACAAAATCAAAAAATTTCAATAAAATCTGAGATGGTCCAGAAGGGACCTTTGCACCACTTGGCATGGAATGACCCAGACTTCAACATTAATCTTTTAAAATATGACTCCTGCAATGATGTTTCTAACTTTCTAGATCTTATGTGCTCTTTCTCCCTTTTCCCATTAATTACTCAACCAACCAGAATTACCCCAAAATCAAAGACTCTCATAGATAATTTATTTGTAAACTTTCACACTCCAAATACTATTTCAGGCAACCTAACAGTATGTCTTGCTGACCATCTTGTTTAGTTCATATCCTTTCCATCCAAGAACTTAAAACAGTCTCATTCCAAATTATATCGTAGATGTTTTAAAAATGTTGATGAAAAAAGTTTTTGAAAAGACCTTAAAGAAACTGATTGGCTTTCAATAAATCATTTAAACTACTGTGTTAATAACTCTACTTCAAAGTTTTTGGATGCACTTAAAAGATTACTTGATAGTCATGCCCCTTTTAAAATGTCAACCAAAAAAGCTAATAAATCTTTATCAAAGCCATGGATTACTAATGGAATCATTATGTCAATACAAATTAAAAATAAGTTGCACAAGAAGTTTATAAAATGTAAAAATGAGAATTTAAAGCTACAATGCTTTCAAAAATTCAAATATTACAGAAATCAAATTAGTAACCTACTGCAATACTCAAAAAAATCATATTATTCAACCTACTTTAATGAAAACTTAAATAACCTTAAAAATACCTGGAAAAGAATAAGGAGTATTATTTATATTAAATCAAAGATCAACAATAATATAGATAGTTTAAATATCAATAATAAAACTATAACTAACAAGAAAATAATTGCAAACACTTTTAATGATTACTTCTCTTCAATTGCAGATAAACTTTCTAAAGAAAATATACCTCCTAGATTTCACTTCAGCCACTATTTGAAAAATCAAAATCCTGATACTTTTTTTATATCTCCAGTTACTCCTCAAGAAGTAAATGACTATATTTCCCTCTTGAATCCAAAAAAAAGCACCGGTCCCAATAGCATTCCTTCAAAGATAATGACCTTAGCATCTCAAGAACTGAGCTTCCCCTTGAGTATTATAATAAATCAATCTTTTCAATCAGGGATATTCCCTGACTTATTTAAAGTTGCAGAAGTTGTTCTAATTTTTAAAAGCGGCTGTAAACAAGATCCATGTAACTATCGGCCTATATCCTTACTCTCAAATATAGGTAAGCTAACTGAAAAATTTATGTATAACAGGCTGCTCAGTTTTTTAAATCTATCAGATAGCTTATATAGTCTGCAATTTGGATTCCGAAAGAAACACTCTACTAACCAAGCACTCATCGATATAACTGAAACCATACGTGAGGCTTTGGATCAAAAGCAATTTGCTGGTGGAGTATTTGTTGACCTGAAAAAGATTTTGATACTGTCAACCATGAAATTTTATTATCAAAACTGTATCATTATGGTGTAAGGGGAATTGCACTGAACTGGTATAAGTCATATCTAAACCATCGTCCACAAAGTGTTACTATTGGTAATATCTCATCCACTATTAAGTTTACATCTATAGGTGTTCCTCAGGGTTCAACTCTGGGTCCGCTTCTTTTCCTTATCTACATAAATGATTTAAACACTTGTATTAAATACTCAAAGGTGTATCATTTTGCTGATGACACTAACCTTCTGATTGTAGATAAGTCTTTAAAAAAGCTAAATAAGTACCTAAATTATGACCTGGCATCACTGGTTCAATGGCTGCGATCAAACAAAATATCTTTGAATGTCAAAAAAACTGAATTAGTTCTATTTAAACCTCAAGGCAAAAAAATTACCAAAAAACTTAATTTTAGAATTAGTGGTCAAAAACTAAATATTGTAGATAAAATAAAATATCTGGGCATATTACTAGATGAAAATCTTTTGTTCATTCAACAAATTAAGTCCATATCAAACAAATTAAGTCGAGCAAATGGAATGCTTACCAAAATAAGGCATTTTGTGAATTATGAAACCCTTGTGAATATTTGGCATGCTATTTTTAACTCCCACCTACGCTATGGTAGTCAGATATGGGGGCAAAGTCCATCCATTTATAAAAAAAACCTTACAAATCTCCAGAATAAATCTTTAAGAATAATTCACTTTCAACCTAACAGTTTTTGTTCTGACATACTGTATAATCTTTCTAAAATTTTAAAGCTTGACGAACTTATCTACTTATCAAACTGTGTTCTTGTATGGGACATTGTCCACCATAATACGCCTAGCTGCTTCACTAGCTATTTTAAATTCACAAATGATGTTCATAGTTATAAACTTAGGTCTGTATCTTATTGTAGTCTTTCTATGCCTTTAAAACAAACACACAAGTATGGCATAAAGTCAATCAAGTATCAATCAATTCAATGTTGGAACTCTCTTCCTGTTGAAACTAAAAAAATATTCTCCAAAATATCAAATAGAAATGCCTTTATAACCCATGTAAAAAAATTTATCTTCAGTAAAAATTATCAATGAACTATAAGTTATGCAATCACCCTCTAGTTATTCTCTATAACTAAATTTTTAATATAATAAAAGTAACATAGAAATAAATAAAAATATCTCATAAATAAAAATAAAAATAAGAATAAAAATATAAAACCGAAAATAGAAATAAAAATATAAAACCCATAAAATAGAAATAAAAATATAAAACTCATAAAATAAAAATAAAATAAAAATAAAAACATAAAACTAAAAATAAAACATAAAAATATATAAATGTTCATTTAGTCACAATCAAGTACCCTCATTTTCATCATCCTGTAAAGTTATATGGCTCTAAAATTTGTGGCACTACTAAACCATATAACATGTAATAAATAAACAATAAACTATTTTCTATGCAATCGTCCCGCTTAATTCTCTATAACAATTTTTTTTTTTTTTTTTTTCTTTTTCTTTAATTCATATTCAATTTTTCTATGCTTGAAAAATGCTGGATCGCAACAAAACTTCTATGACTTCTACTTCTTTGACTCTTCTTCCTTTCTTTCCTTCTTTTTACTGTTATATTTTTTGTTATTGATATTGTTATGATTTTTATATTTTTTATATATATATATTTTTTTTGCATCATCATTATGATAATCACTATAATATATATAGATAAATATATAGTAAAATATATACCTATATATAGTAAAATATATAGATAGTACTTATTATATTACTGTATTTAATATTATTATTACTATTTATTACTATTATTATTACTATTTATTTTTTATTACTTATTATTATCATTATTATTATGCTTTATTTATACCATCATAGGTCTTTACGCGTCATCAGTTTATAACTGTTTGTAAATGTCCCGCACGATTGTATATATACAGTTATTATTAAAGTGAAAATATATTGATTTGATTTGATTTGATTTGATTTCATACTTTTATTTGCGGTATTTCAAACGAATATAAAGTAGCATATCGCAGAGAACAATTTGTTTCATACTTTTTTGTCTGCGATATGTTATTTCTAGGGCTGCGGAAATTAACGATTAATTAATCGATTAATCGCTAATTTATTTAATCGATTAAAATTTCTTTAATCAGTAATATTTCGATTAATTTTTGCCGGTTTTCCGTTACTTATTATTATTATTATTTTTTTTTTTTTGCCGTACATATATATATTTACAAGTTTCGTAATTTATAATAGTAATATTCACAAGTTTCCTTAGTCAAAATATATAAACGAGATTATAATTATAATTAAAATAGTACAGACAGGACTTCAAGAAGATCGTACTGATCTTATCACGAAGCCCTTACAAGTGAATAATATATATTATGTTCAATATAGGTAATATATTATATATTAAGTACAACTAGTTGTATTAAAACTACTCGAATATTAAAGTTAACTTTAATATTCTTCAATTAGAATAAACTCAAGATTACCTGTTTCTCTTGTATTATATTTATTAACGTTATTTATAAAGAAATTATTTGTGAAGTGGTATGGTACTTGGCCTAATTTAAATTTTAGCATGAACAATATATTTTGATATCTGTTAATTTGATAAATGTTAAGCATAAAAATTTATAAAAAAAATATATCGTTTTCATATAAATCATTCGCAAAGAAGTTATTTTCAGTTTGAAAAGTTTTAAAAACGTCTAAACGCAACTTTTCAAAATCAATTGTTTTAAAGTCATTAGCCATGACGAAAAAGAATATTAAATTTAGAATTTTTCAATAAAATTCGATAAATATAAAATTAATTTTGAAAGCACGTATCTTGAAAATCTCGACTAAAAATTTTGTCATATTTTAAAATACTTACTGACCTGGGAACATTATCTTACATTTCTATATCCGTTTCTAAAGTAAACAAAGTTTGTTTTGCAAATATGACTGCGGCAACTAATGAAAGCAAAGTTTCTGTCAAACATTTAACTGGAAAGTTAAGCAAGCATTTTGTTTTCAAGTTGAATGCTGATGGTAAAGTAGACGAAGGTGACAAAATATACTGCGTTCACTGCAATAAACAGTTTGCTTTCCGTGGCTCAAACACATCGCTGACTTATCACCTTCAGCACAAGCATTCTCTGAAATATCAACAGGTTGTCGACAGTGAACGTAAGATGACCCCTCAGATAAAATCAATCACCAATTTATTTACGTGTCAGTCAAACAAGCCTGTCAGTGAAAAGGTCTCAGCCGACCTGAAGGTGGCAATAGCTCATTGGATTGCCAGTTCTGGACGTCCAACAGCAATTGTAGAAGATGCTGGACTAGAGGCGGTGCTTCGTATTGCCCTTCAAAACCAGACTTATACTTTGCCCAGTCGCCGTACAATCGACACTGTCATTGGAGAGATGTACAATGAGAAGTTGAATGAGCACAAGAAAGCTCTAGAATGCATTCGTAGTATTGCTCTAACTACTGACTTTTGGACCTCCACCAACAATGAATCGTACTGTGGGATAACAGGTCATTGGATTGATTCTGAGTGGAAACTGACGTCTGTCGCTTTAGCTTGCATAAATGTTGAAGAAAGGCACACTGCTGATAATGTTGCCAGTTTCTATGAAGAGTTTGCCGCAACGTTGAACATTGCTGAAAAAATTAGCTGTATCGTAACGGACAGTGCACGAAATATGGTTGCTGCTACAGGACGGACGGATTACAGCCATATACCGTGTATTGCACACTGTCTTCAACTGAGCATACTAGCAGGTTTGAAAGCAGCTGATTCATCTCCTATTCTGGCTAAATGTCGACACCTAGTTGGACATTTTAAGCGCAGTTCAAGGAATACATCAGAGCCAGCCAAGCCAGTACCTCTAACAGGTCTGACGATGTGAAGTTTCACAAATTGTAGCAGGATGTAGCTACGCGGTGGAACAGTACCTACCTAATGTTAGCCAGATTGCTGGAAGTGAAAGATGCCATTAAGCAGTATCATATTGACTATCCCGAGAATTACACTGGAGATAAACTAAGGGAGTTGGACTGGGAGAAAATGTCAAAATTTGTCTCGGTATTGGGTCCACTTGCAGATGCTACTGAGTATATTGGTAGTGAACAGTATGCTACATGTTCGGCTGTACTTCCGTTAGAAGCATTTTTGCGCAGACTTCTGCGGGTTAATGATGACGATCCAGGGTATATAGCACGTTTCAAATCTGCAGTATTGCACGTTTCAAATCTGCATGTTTCAAATCTGCACGTTTCAAATCTGCAGTACACTAAATGACTTCTCAGGTCGCATTAAAAATATTGATGCATTGCCAACGTTGCAAATGGCTGTGGCATTAGACCCACGTTACAAGAAACTCGACTGTCTCTCAAGAGAGAAACGTGAAGCAGTTTGGACAATACTTTCTAATGCATTTCGGGTGTACTGTAACCAAAGACAGAGAGCTGAACGTGAAACTACTACCAGCACTGGCGAGGCATCAGAACCTGTGCGGAAGAAACTGAAACTTACTCTGTTGGTCAGCGACTCGGAATCGCAATCCTCATCAGATGAATCACAAATAGTACATGGCTCACTGGCTGAGCTTACACGATATCAAGAAGAAGGTGTAATTCCAGAAACTGAGAATCCCCTCATGTGGTGGCAACTGAACAGGCATCGTTACCCTAACCTGAGCAGTTTTGTGCAGACAATTCTGTGTGTACCTGCCACTTCTGTTCCTTGTGAAAGACTGTTTAGTTCGTCAGGGTACATTGTCAACAAACTGCGATCTTGTCTATTCCCAGAAAACGTTAACGTCCTCGTTTGTTTACGTGACTGGCTAAAGTGATGCCTACTTGTACTTGTCAATTAAACTGAATACAGTATAGCAGGCATTAAGTGTCTTGTTTGTTAACGTTTGTGAATACTGTAGTTAGTTAACGTTTACCGATAACAACTTCACCTCACCAGTGGTGAAAAGCAGGTTATTCTGTCGACTTCAGAATTAATCGAAATTAATCGATTAAAATTTTAGACGATTAATCGAACAAAAAAAAATTAATCAGTACCAGCCCTAGTTATTTCACATTCATAAAACTTGCTTTTTATTTGTTTTGAGGAGGTTGCAAACTTTACAAAAAAGTTTTGAGTATAGAGCTAGTTTCTTAACTCAAATACCAAAAAATCCTGGATCCGCCCCTAAATTATGAAATAACATTTATCTTTAAATATATCAATAAAGATTTTTCAAAATCAAGTTGTTATTGTATATTGTTGTTATTAAATGTTGATTTATAAAATCAATATTCATCATTCGCATATCTCTCATTAATGATTTTGCATGTTAGTATTTGTTTTTCTTATATACACATTACATACGGTTTTTATGAAGAAAATATTTCTTTGTTTTAGTTTTGTTGGTTGAGTAGCCCATGTGATATTAGAATGAAATGAGTCAATATGCATTAAAATCAGACTTTGGAAAGTTTGGGCAAATTCCGTACATCAAACCGATCGTTTTACAAATATTTGATTGAATATAATTTATGTAATAATATAAAAAAAAAAATTTATTAATATATCTTATTATATATAAATATATATATATTTATATATAATAAGATATATTAATAAATTTATAATAATATATATTTATCTATATAATAAGATATATATTTATATATAAAAAGGCCATAATAAACTTTCATCAATAAATATTTCTAAGAACCATATACACTATTTTTTGCCATGGCCGACGCAACCGGAGAAGGGGAGGGACAGGGGGCACAGCTCCCCTACGCATTTTTTCTAAAGGACTCTTTTTTATTTATTTCAGAAATTTCAAAATAAAGAGGACCCACTCCCCTCCCCCACAATAAACTTGTGTCGTCAAAAACACATTCAAATTACACTATAAATATTATATAAGGTGATACAAACTTTGAAACAAAAACAACAATATAAGTGATACGAACTTTGAAACAAAAACAACAATATAAGTGATACAAACTTTGAAACAAAACAACAATATAAAATAGTCGAAATTATAATTAGTTAAAAAAAAATATTTTGATATCTCAAAAATTATTTAATATATTATCTGTTGAAAAAATAAAATTTTGTAACTTTTTTTAAAAAAAATGAAAAAATGATTAACAAATCAAAGTTGAGGCAAAGAATTTTATTTGGAAGATACGGTGCTCAATAAGTTATGCTTCCGAAGATAAGGTGTTAGATAAGTTATACTTCCAAAGATTTGGTGCTCGATAAGTTATACTTCCAAAGATAAGTTGTTCGATATTTATACGAAACTCATTAAAATTTGATTGACAGGTTCGGTTAAAAAAGTATTTCATAAGCTATACTTATTCTTTGCTTCATAGGAAAATAAATAATTAATGATAGGTTATTCAGATAAAGAAACGTAAAATATAAAGTATTATATTCGTTAAGTTCATAAACATTTAAAACAATTCTATCTTTAAATCAGAGGCGTTGTGGGGTTTAATAACAGAAGTGGCGAAAGTTTTCTGAGGAAGCTCTATGTAAAAAATACCGAGCGGAGGTGAGACTTTTTCTGTTCTACAAAGTCTTTTTTTTGTAGTTCACAGTAATGAAGATTATAATCTAGTTATGTTTTAAAACAATTTTTTTGTTGTTGCATAAACACGGTAAAACGAGGTTTCAATAGCATGTAGCGTAATGCTACTGCACCTGTTACTGCAGCAGGTTGCAGGTTATTTCTAAATCTTGAATATCTATTTTGAGAACATCTAGTTTTACTGTTATTGCGGTTGCAATAAAAATGCAGGAAAGTTATGTCAAATGTGAAAACATCTGTTTTCGCATTTTGACATAATTTTCCTGCATTTTTATTGGAAATATTAAAGCTTCATTGTGCGGTATTTGATTGCAAACAATAGCTTTAGTGTTATTAAATAATACTAAAACTATTGTTTGTAATCAAATACCGTCCCATGAAGCTTTAATATTTTAAATACTGTTATTTAAAAACAGCATTAACTGGATATATTTTCAAGTTACACTGGATTTACTGAAAATTGTTAACTTGCTTGTCATAAGAGTTAGAGATGCTGGTTTTACTAATCTGTTCAATTATCCATATATACCAAAGAATACATCAAGAATTGAGTGTCCAAAATGTAGTTAGCTTCAGTCGTCTTGGTTTCATACATGTAAAATTATCTAGCACAGCTTCTTGATCATGGTAATTCACCAATTCAATCGACCCTAGTGCTAAGCATCATAATTGTTCAACACTCATATTGGACCGTAAACAAGAATTCAGAATTTTTGATCCGCTGAAATAACTTTTTTTTTTGTTGTTATTGTTTTTTCAGCAGTCGCAATAGAAATAGACAATATCATGTATATTTTATGCAATGTTAAGATAACTGTTGTGATAAATATTGAGATAACTGTAAATGTTACAGAGATTATTAGTAAGCAATACTTTACTGTTCGACTCTTCTGTGTCCATTTCTTTTCAAAAATTTCTGAATAAAATTTTTTTTTTAGTGACATCACCCAAATTTGTGATATTGCTTGATTATTTTTCTGACAGAAAATTGATAAGTTCTAAGCTATCCACATCCTCAAAATTCTTTGGATCTAGACATTTAAGTTTTGGAGCAAAAGTTTAAAGCAATTCTTTATTGTGCTTACCACAGAGTACCCAGTACCCAGTAAGTAATGACAGTAAAAGTCTTATTAGTATCTTTGTTTCTTTCAGATTCTGTAATTAGAATTAACCACTGCTTACCTTGATGCAAACCTTATGTTACCAAGATGTTTCATGCTTATGGCAAACTTTTCCACGCTTTGACGTTGAGTAACGTTAACCTAGATAAATTGCTAGTAAAAAAAAAATATACTTTCTAACCCAAAATAATTTTGATTGTACATTAGAACTTACAGTATCAATTATCATAAGATTCAAGTTGTGAGCACATTAATATGTAAACAAACCATTCGTTGCAATATCTACGACTCTTTTTTGCAGCCTTGAAATTTCATCAGTCATGTGACTTGCGCCAACATATGACTGACCATACCAAAGTTCTGTTATGATACCAAGGTCATTTTAAGAAGACTTAAGAAGGGTAAATAAGGTTTAAGCATTTGTTACAGGTAATTCTAAGAACTGAACAAATCTTTTAACTGAATCTCCAACGACTAAAACATGTTGCTAAGACTTGAATAAAGTCTATAATGAAATCTATTATAACTCTAAAATACTTTGCATTTTTCACTCTAAACATATTTTTCATTAACTTCAGATGCCAAAGACGTTATATTTTTTCAAGAAGTTTCATGAGTTCGAACAAATTACTTTTATTATTGGATCCCTTGCCACAAAATTTTCCTTGTATGCTTAAAAACAACACAATCTGTAACCGGATTTATAATCTTCTTTTTTTTGTTTTTTTTTGTTTCCTTTCTAATGCCAAAAACATTGCCAAAACTGTTTGGTCATTAGATATACACAACTTTGTTAAAAATAATTACTTTATAAGTTCTTCATGGATTTTTGATGATTTGCGATTTTCAAATTTGGGACACCTTTTACAAAACTTATATAACTTTTAACAATTGCTTCAAGTCTACTCTATGAAAAGCCAGCAGACAAAAGAAAAATTGCAGCAGCTTCTTGGGTAATAAATCAGCGACGAATATGTTTCTCTTCTAGTCATTTATAGCATCTGCCACTAATGGTCGACTAAGTAACTTGAGTAATAAATCAATGACGAATATGTTTCTCTTCTTGTCATTTATAGCGGCTGCCACTAATGGTCCACTTAGTAACCGATGAGCAAAACTCCAATCAATTGCTGGAAAATACCTATATAGGTCCACTGCAAATCCACTAAAACAAAGTTTGCTGGAATAACACGTAATGCGATATCCCACTTTGTTGCATTGCGCATCTCCTGCCTATGCTCTTATTTTAAATAAAATTTGGTTTTGAAAAATGTATCAAGCGCATTGTATGTTTTTGATGGTAGTAAAACCGTTGTTACTTATATTTAGCTGCATTTCTATAGGCATTATTTGCATTGTTTAAATAAATATGAATATATAAGTAGTATAGCTGTTTTAAATTATTTTATTTAAATATATTCTAGCCTTATATAGTATTTCAGTACTTTTTCATCTTTTGTTATTATATAACCAATACGAGGTTTCGATATCAGATAATTATCAAGATAATCCTACGGGGATTTTCTTTTAAAAGTTACGTTCTAAATGTCTTTTAAACGTTTTTTAAACGTCTTTTTAACGTTCTTTACGTAAGAATGTTTAGAAGACGTTTAAAAGACATTTAAAATACATTTAGAACGTAACTTTTGAAAATAAATGCCTGCTGGGAAGTAAAAAGGAATTTTGTAACGGGATCGTCCATAAATTACGCAACGCTTTATTTTAAACAAAGAAGTAAGAGGAGTTAACGATGTTAAGCTCTTTTACGCGGCAATTTTTATAAAACTTAATGAGTTATTTTGATTTCTTATTTAAATTAAGGCTCTGCGAAAGAAATTTTTTTTATCGCTTTTGGTTTGCTTATTAGGGGTTGTCCATAAATTATGTCACGCTTTAGGGGAGAGGAGGGGTTAGTGGTTTTGTGACGACTCATACGGAACTTGTTACTGAGTTACAATATTGTGACAAGGAGGGGGGAAGGGGTCTAAAACGGTCTAAAATTGCTTGAAGTAATTTGTAGTTTTCAATAAAACGTTAAGATAAATATTTGGAAAAAAACTTTTTTTTTCGAGGAGTAAAAAAGAACCCTTTTTTTTTTTGAATTTTTAAGTTATTTAAAAATTCAAAAAGTTAGTTTATGAACCAGAAACTTGTATAAATTCTATATTCATATTTAAAAGAATTCGAGAATTTAGGTATAAGCTAAAGATTGGCTACTCAGCGTAGTTAAGGAGAGATCCGAACGATTTGCATTTCTTAAAAACAAAAATTTACGTTTTTAAACTTCAAATTTTTGTGTTTTCTACTTATTTTTGACTATTACTGTTATATATTTTTAAAAAAAGAATTTTATCTTTTCTTATACAATTTATTATTTCTATATAAATCTTTTTTCAACCAAAGCATCAAACAAAACAAAACTACCACAAAAATACATAAAACGCGTAGGGACAGCATATTAAAAACAGTGGAAACAAATGTGTTAAGTATTTACATTCCAAAAATGTCTCTTATATTCGAAATTAAAAAGCCTCCTTGTTTACAGCATTAAATTATTCAATAAATGGCTAAAAAGGTCATATTTTATCTTTCCGTAAACAGTAAAAACGTTAAAATCGAAGTTTTCACATTTGTTTTCACTCATATCAATTTACTTCCAAAGCTCTTATAGTCGTTTGAATAAATTACCAAAAAGAAACGTTTCAGCTTTTATAACTTCTGCCCCATAGTATTAAGCTAAAACTTGAAACTCATAGGTAATAAAATCACCGAATATTTGTTAACAAAATAATACAATGAGCTTCGAGATTTTAAAAAAAAAAAAACTAATCAGAATGCACACAAAATAAAACGATATTTTTTGAAAACGAAAGGGCCTAAACGCGATATTTTTCATCGGATCTCTTCTTAACTACGTTGAGTAGTTCTGTAGAAATATTTTTTTCAAAGCTAAATTAGTCTTTATATATAAATTATTTGTATTGAGGTAGTTGTACGTCTTGTCGTATATAATTTTTTCTAAAATTTTTTTTAGTAGGAAGAACAGAATTAGATAATTATTGATATTTGATTTTTTGCCGTCTTTATGAACTTTGACTGAGTAGGCAATTTCCTTAATTGTATTGATACTTTGAAAACTTTAAAAAGAATATCTTTGAAACCATCATAGCAATCAATAATTACATTTCCGTTTATTCCGTCAGCACCAACTGCTTTGTTTCATTTTAAAGATTTGAAGGCTCTTTTAAACTCTTCAATTGATAAACCTACCAATCAATCAGGGGGAACAAGGGAATTATGTGTAGGTTTTAAAAAATCATTAAAGAAAATTTTTACAATAAAATTTTTGATAGAAGGAACACTATCAGCCAGTTTACTTTCGACATCAGTAAAATAATAAATTCTTTTTGCTATTTTGGTTCACATATACATATATTGCTCATTTAAATCATTTTTGGAAAGATATTTGAGCAGACTTTCTGTTTTCCCTTGTTTGTTTAACCAAGTTTTCATATTTATTTTGAGCCTTTTTTATATTTAATAATTAGATTAGAATTATAATTTTTGCCAATTCTTTTAAAAAGTTTGTAGCTTTTATATATCTAAAGATTAGCATGTGGTTTTTGTTTTTTAATATCTTATATACAATTTTTGTTTAATTTTTTTGTAAAAGTCCGTTGGTAACCCAAGGACTATTATTATTAATGTGTTTAATCTCACAATTTTTTTGGTGACTGGAAAATTTGCATTGTACACCAAGAAGAATGTAATTTTACAAATAAACTTTCATTTTCAAAAATAATTTTATATCATCAAACCTGAATTAATTCAGGTTTGATGATATAAAATTATTTTTACTTTGTATATTTTTATAAACACGTGCCCCATTCCTTCCTTTTTTTTCCGTCCCACAGTTGACTTACTAATTTATAATTAGACAATTTATAAATAGGTTTTTATTCTAGTGTATTTTTATTTTGAGTCTGAAAAATAATGTGCACTATTTAAACTTATTATCGTTTACATGTAATACAATGAAAGAATTTATTTATTTTGTTCTCTTAAATTCATAAATGTTTAAATATATTTGTAAATTCCTCAAAGTTTTTTGAATAATATTTTTGTAAAAAAGCATACTAATTTTATATTTAAAAATAATATCTGAATTTTATACTTTTGAATAAAAAACTTCAAAAGTAAACGAAAGGTTGCTTCAACATTTAAATTTCTAGTTTGTGTTTTGTTTTTAGTTAACTAGTTAATTTCGTGCTTGTGTTACTTCGAACTAGTCCAGCGCTCTAACTATTTCATCACAACTGCCAAACATGAAAATGGTATGAGGAAAATTATGTTTGACATTAGGTTTTTATTATATATTCTTCTTGTTAAAGTTATTAAGTTATTATTATTATTATTGTTGTTGTCATTTTTAACAAATTCACTTCCAACAAGGCTGATAACAACAATTATGTCGAAAGTGAACAGAAAGTCAAGGTCAAAGTTTAAGAACAAGAAAGCAGTTGACAGAAAATTTAAAAAACTGTAAATCGTATGAGAACATGATGAAAGAAAATATATGCATAGATTTTCGAAAGTGATTTTCGAATTTCCAAAGCAAAGATTTTTGAAAAAACTAGATGAATATAAGTTTAAATTACAAACTTTAAATTTCGACATCACTAGATAAATATAAGTTTCAAGTGGACCATTAGGGATTGTCCATAAATTACGCAATTTTATCTAATAAACAATATTAACTAATAAACAAAACAAATAAGATTAAAAGTTTTCCCTCGCAGAGTCTTTAATTAAGCTGAAACTTAAAAAAATTCTTTTAGTTCAACAAAAATCATTGCGATAAAGAGATCTCCTACATCTATTTTTTAAATAAACTTCGTGTTGTGTAATTTATGGACGATCCCTTAGTGGCAGCCGCTAAAAGTGGCTAGCCAATTGCTAGCCACTATATCACATGTTAGAAAGTTGTAGGCTGGCCACTTATAGCGGATTGCACTAATGGTCCACTTAAGCAACCGACGAGCAAAATCAAAATGCCTATTAAAGTTCACTGCAATTCCACTTCAAAAATGTTTCCTGGAAACGTCCTTTTTTTTTTCCTGTACAAAGTTGAAAATGTACAAAAAAAATAAAATTTACAAAGAATACAAAGAAGAATACAAAGTTGAAAGTTCTTTAAAATAAACTTTAAAATATGCTGATTAAAGTTTTATTAAATGTTTAAAAAAAAAAGTTATAATGAAAAATTATACTTCATTTTGCAAGAAAAGTGAATACACACTCATTATGCGTACCACGTGAATATACATTATTTATGCGTACCACGTGAATATACACTCTTTATGCATACCAATGGCATTATAGCTAATATTATTTAAATATTTTTATCATTTTTTAAAAAACATTCTCTCCGCCTTTTATAAACATTTTTTTCAGAAATTCGAACTTATGGCTAGTTTGTTTTATATAGTGATATTAAAGAGGGAGGAACTTAAAATAAGAATTTAAAAAAATCATTAGTTTAAATAAGTGTGTCATTTACACTCAAATGTGCATTATGTACAAAATACTCAAACTTGTTTATTTAAACCATAGCATCAATTACTCTGTTATTCATAATAAGAGCGTATTTAGTTTATATTGGAAGCTTCTTTATATCAACTTTTTTAAACTTCATTAAAATATTTTTTTAATTAATTTAATGTTGAAATATTTTTGTATTTTGAATCATATTTGCGTCTCCTAAAAAAAAAGGAATTCATTTCTAAGATATTTTAGGGCTTTCAGATTCTGGTGGGGGAAGGGATGCATACCCCCAATCCGTCACTGATATGAAACTACCTCTAGAAATTATAATATATCTAGATATAGGTCCATACATAGTCTTATGAATAGATTTTCAATGATAATATACAAACAGAAATATATTATCTTTATGTATATCCAATTAATAAAAATGGAACATAATTAATATCAAGTTTGTTACTAACAAACAAATACGTAACGAAAATATAGATAATGTGAAAAGCTTTTTATATTTTAATCATCAAATATTTCTCATTATCTTTCGAATATTGTAAATTATCGAAATGAATTTTTCTCTCCTTTTACTAACTTATTTAAGTTTTGTGTTTATAGACAAAAACTATATTTGTTAAAAACAATTTTTTTTTAGTTAAATACCAGATTGTTTCTCTAACTCAATAAAAAGTTTCATTAAAATTAAAACAATGCTTCGTTAAAAACACACAACAACAAACATATTTTTTATATTTACATAATTTATATAAATACATTGTTCAATATGTATTTTATTGTAAAACTATTCACGAAAATATTTGGTTAATTTTAGCCCCCTAAAAAACCTACAAAACCCCGTGACTTTGGAATCAGATTTGTTTTGACCTTCTGCTTTCAAAATGTCTGCAATGTATTTTGCGTCACGTTTTTAGAGAACTTTAATTTTTTTTCAGTAGAATAGAAGCAAAAGACATATGAAAATTTTTATTTTCAAAACAAAATTCACGTGTAGTAAGTCTTTCAAACTTTAAGTTATCTACAGTTAAATAATTATATTTATGAATCTGAGCAAAAACTGTACTTTTGATCTATACTTTCGAAGGCTTTCTTGATAACACTTTCTTTTCTTAAAGTTTGCTCAAACACCACAAGTTTCTGTTTAAAAAGAGTTATCAAAGATAAACATAACGGTGCCAAAGAAACAACCTTAAAAATGTTTTTTGCAATCAGTGGTGTGCCAGAAAATGAAGAGCTCTTTAACTTTTTTTTCGTAAACTTATCTTTCGATAAAATAACACGTTCACACATGAACGTGTGTTCACGTTCATGTGTGAACGTGTGTTCACGTTCATGTAACTGCGCGTTCACATGTGTGAACGCGCAGTTAATAACCACATAATTGTTTGACAGTATTTGACTCAAAATACTTGAACTTGGTTAACAAGAATTAAATTTCATCAACGAGAATTCCATACATGATTTTTAATGAACTTGTTTATTGTTAATTATGACTTTCAAGGTAAAGCTAACGAAAATTTAAAATAAAGGTTTTCTTATTTTGAATTATTATAAAATACTGTCAAACTCATTTTCTTAACGTTAATTAAGGGTTTGTAGGACAATTGTCTACTTCAACCCGATTGTTTACTTAATATAATTTAATATTCAAGTTCACATATAGCTGCTTGATTTCGTTGTTAGAACGAAATAAATTTGTATCCTTTTCAGTATTTTTTTCATTTTTGAAATGCCTTTCAGTATATTTAGCTAAACTCCGAATTTTTGTTTTTGTTTTAGGTTCTTGAATACTTGAAAATTAATTGACTTTGTACATAGTGCAATGTCACGCTAAAAATAAGAGTTCTTTTTGTTTTTATAATTAATTTTCATTATATACTTATTTATTCTTATATTTGAAAATAAACTTTGACGTCAGTTTTGTTTTTACAACCTAAAAGTCGGTTTTGTTCTTACAACTTTGACATCGGTTTTATTCTTAAAACAGTTAATTCAAATTTATAAAACTTATAATTAATATTTTATTAAATAATTGTATATAATATATTTAATATTTTTGTAACAGCAAAAGCATATAAAAACAATTATTGTAATCACACAAAAATTTACAGAAGATTTCGTCTTATTGTAAAAAACTAATTAGGAAGAGCTTAAAAATATATTTCGATCTTTTTATCAAAAACTAATTACGAAAGGCTAAAAAATATATTTCGATCGAATATATTGGTAAGAAAACAAAATATCAATTACTAGTTATTTGCAGTTGCAACAAAAAAAAAAAAAATTAAAGACGCAGTAGTTATATTTAAAAGAAATGCGAAAGTTGATAAATAAAGTTTTTGAAATTTCAAGTCGTTTGAAGGTGACGTTAAATTAAAAAAAATAATAAGATACCAATTGTTATTTATGCGCCATTTTAAAACATGTTTAGAAAAATCAAACACCATCTATAATTAGTACGTTCTTTAGTTTTATATGACTTTTATTTCAGATAAAGTAACTATTGTAAAAATAAACATTTCAATTATTGTTTTGTAAATTATTATTATTTATTAACTTTTATTTTTATGTGCGTTTTGCATTATTTAAAAGTAAATTAACTTGGATGGTTACTGATAATCTTACTGTGATTTGCAAAGTCTTGCTAAGAAAAGTGTTATTGGTTGATTTGTGTATTTGTGGAACCAATCTTCAAGCAGCAAACCTTCCACTTCGTGGTTATCGGCTTTAAGCATTTCTATTTCAAATAATCCGCTTGAAGCATTTCTATAATAAATCTAGAATTATTGGTAAAAGATATATTTTATCCACTTTGTCTTCTAGAGACAGCATAAAGTTTTAGGTGCAGTTTATATTCAAAAGGGCATACATAAAGGTATAATATGTTTCAAAACTTTAAATAAAGTTATTTGTTATCACAAGAAGAGTATTTGCTAAAGTGAAGAAAATTTTTTTTTTGTTAATCTTACAATACTTATCTTAGCAACTGTTGTTAACATTATTTATACTTTTATTTAAAATTAAAACAATTATTTTTTTATGTTTAAAAGTTTAAACAATAATGGCTTTATATTTAGAAAGCATTAGGAATCTTTGGACCATATTTTTAAGTTTAAAATTAAAACAATTATTTTTTTATGTTTAAAAGTTTAAACAATAATGGCTTTATATTTAGAAACCATTTTGAATCTTTGGACCATATTTTTAAGTTTTTATTGTTGTTGTTTTTTTTTTATTATTATTACTATTTTTTTTTTTTAATATTGAATGTTTTTGTATTTTTATATTGAGTATTTTTTTTTTTTTTTTAATGAATATTTATACTGTTGTTAGAGATTTTATTTATATTTTTAACCACTTTTTAATAAAAAAAAATTTTTTAACTGTTTTGGTTTACTTTAAACTTTAAAAATAGCAACAAAACATTTTACTAAACTATCTCTCTAAAAGAAACATGGCAACTGCATTTATAAGCACAGTTGTCACATAATATAAAATATTAATGTATTTTAAAAATAAGTAATTTTATTACTAATTATTTTATTAAAAAATTTTGTTTTAATAAAATCTGCGATGCTCCTCTATAGAGGGTTGTTCAATAAATAAGTAAAAAGGTGTTGGTTATTTATTTATAAATTTCCATTGACATTTACTAAAACAAACACCATTAGTTCTTTTATTTCAGACAATGCCTTGATGTTGATTTATTCGGAAGTTTAAAATTGGCCGTTTTTATCTAATATTTTTGTAAAACAAATAATAATAGTTTCGTAAAACAAGGAAAAGAAACAGAACGTTAATATATGCACAAATAAAGCCGTAATACAGTAATTTACAAGTTTGCTTAAAATCTTAAACAGAATAATAGAGTCATTTGAATTGTTTCATTTGTTAGATTCCTTAACAGAGTATAAAAATAAAATGTCCAGTGACGAGATTGATATCAATCACTTTATTGATGTCTCTATTGATGATATAGTAGAAAAAGAAAAAAGAAGATCAAACAAACGGGCTTTAAAAAACATCTTTGCAAAAAATAAATACGCTCAAATTGAAGATAAAGAGTCGGTTCAATCTTTGAAGGGACATTTAGAAGATATAAAAAATACGAGTACAGTTATAGCGCACAACCAAGAAAATGATAGAGCAAATTGTCGTCGGGATGCTGTATCCGAAAACCATAGTGAAGAACGGCAGCTCGTCAAACAAACTTTAAAAAATGTTGTTAGAGTTTCAAAAGTTAATGAATACGTATTACCGTAGCAAATAAAATGTCCTTATTTATGGGGTATTTAAATGGGAAGAAATTGAAATACGCATCAACTTTTTAAATTTAGAGTTTTTTAAACAAAACATGCAGATTTTTGGTATAAAGAGAAACAAACTAAATAATAACAGACAATGTTTAAATTTGACCTGATGATGGTATTAAAAAAACGACTTTATTGATTATTTATTATTCAAAATTAAAAATACATTTTTGACACCTCTTTATTTACTGAAGTAAAAAGAATTCAGCCAAATTTTTTTTTCTTTGTTTATTTACTCCGAATTTTCTTTTTCTCTTTTAATGTAATCTAATCTAATATATAATCTTTTAATGTAACCTGTAGCAATGTCGATACTTGAAAAATATTTGTTGCAACATGTATATACATTATTTTTTTTAATTTCGAAAGCTTATAAATATTTATTTTTTTACTTATATTTTTTATCTGAGTACTTGGAATAAAAGTGTTTAGAATAAAAAGTAGACAGAAAAAGTAAAAATAATAAAATAACAAATAATAATAGTTATTTTTATTATAAGTTAAAAACAAAACTGTATTTTTATTTATTATTTATTTATATTTTGTGCGTATAATCTGGACAAATTATGTAAATTTAGTATTAAAAAAATTTGCTAAGCGAAACACATATGCATTATTAGTAAACAGACAAAAAAATAATTGAACCGTCAAAAGGCTGTTATAAAACGGCATTTAAATGTTATAAAATTTATTTAATGCATTTTACATTTATATATATAGATTAACTAAAATATTTGTTTTCCGTCGTGACTTAACCACTGAAGAAAGTTTTTTGTTCCCATGACTTCTCCCTATGATAAAAAATAGGTCCAAGTAAAACAAAACCTTAATTCAAACTTTTTTCTAATTTTTCTTTCATACTTTTCTAATTTTTCTTTTATATTTGTATCAGATAAACATGAATAGTTCGAGATTTTTTGTTGTAAGTATATAAATTTATACAATCAGAGTAAAATTCAAAAATTCTAAATTCAAAAGCAATTATGAAGATTTCAAAAGCTTTTCTAAGCCAGTCTGACAGTCTTTTAGATTGTTAGTTGTAAGCTTGAAGAAGGGTCTTATTAAATTGTATACAAACTTGTATGTATATATATATATATATATATATATATATATATATATATATATATATATATATATATATATATATATGTAAATATATATATAATATATATATATATATATATATATTTACATATATATATATATATATATATATATATGTATGTATATATATATATAAATATATATACATATACATATATATATATATACATATATATATATATATATATTTATATATATATATATCTATATATATATATATATATATATATATATATATATATATATATATATATATATATATATATATATATATATATATATATATATATATATATATATATATATATATATATATATATATATATATATATATATATATATATATATATATATATATATACCTCCTGTAACGGGTAATTTAGTAAATAAAAAAAGGAATAAACACTTTAAAATTATAAAATAATGGAGCGAAATTTGTTTCCTGTCTATGAAGACAAACGTCTTTTTTATCAACTATTAGTTTTTAAGCAACTTTACCTCAAGCAAATAAAAAATTGTAATTTTATTATTATTAAATGATAAGTGTAATCATTTACCGTTTGTTTAATCTATTAATCAATTTATCTAGACTATTAGAATAACTAATACAAGATATACAACAAAAATTTATTTTAGTATAAAGATGAATGGTATAATATACAAATGAGTCTAATTCATCAAAGCAGCCTTGGCGCAGTGGTAGCGCACTTGTCTCAGAAACAAAGGATCTATGGTTCGAACCCCACCTCTAGGCAAGTTTTGCGACATTGGTTATGAAGGAGGCGTGAACTTCCAATTAAATGCTTATCCGCGGTGCTTTGTGATAAGGGGCACTTTGGGATTCTTGGGGCACCTAAATAAAATAAAATTAAAAAAATAATAATAATAATTCTCAAATGCAAGAAACTTCGGATCAAAATGAAGAATTTAGGACACATCCTAAATTCTTCATTTTGATCCAACTTAACAACATTTTACTTCTAAAAGTGTTTAAAAAAATACACTTTATTAATGCACAAATCATAGTAAACTTTATAACGAAATTTTGGAATAGAAATATAGAACAACGAACTCTTTTTACTCCAACATATTGTTTGGTCTAATCTTTCCCAAAATAAGTTTTAAATAAATAGTATTTCAACAGAATCAATTAAAAAATTATTTACGGCACATCATAAATCTTTTAATTGTTTTTACTTTGAAAGTATGAGCATAATTGTTCTAATTTTAATAAAGCGAATTAACTAACCAAAAAAATAATTTTGTAAAAATGCAAATAATTTTTAAAAGGATATATGCATTTAAAATTAGTATGCGGTTTCTTTAATCTTTTACGTCCACGAATCTTAACTGCTTCATAGCCTTTTAGTAATAGTCAACAAATGCAAGCATTCATTTTATTTGAAAAGTTTTCTTTTTTTTTAAATCCAACTATATTTGATTTTTTCTCCTCGTTTTTTTAGTTTCAAAAAAAACAAAAATCTTATTATTAGTTTCTTTATAATCTATAAAAACAACTTGACCCACCTTTAAAGACTTTACAGGAAATAAAACGTGTTTTAAATTTAATTAAAGTTTAATCTGTTTTGGTCTGTAGTAAAGAAGACTACGGTTTCTACACAATTTAGCATATTATTGATTTCTATTATTTAACTTATGATCTATATTTCATTATCGGTAATTGTACGTTTTGGTTATCAATTTCTTTCTCTTTTCTAATTCCTTTTAACTTTGTACAATTATTTGTGTGATTTTTTATGTGTTTAAGTAACTTTTCATAAATTAAAAAAAAATTTTTTATTACATTCACATTATGATTTCCATAATTATTGCTTTCCATAGTTATTTTTAAGCACTTCATCTTAATATTAATAATAATATTAATAATAATATTAATAGTAATATTAATAATAATATTAATAATAACAATAATAATAATAATATTAACAATAATATTAATAATAATATTAATAATAATATTAATAATAATATTAATAATAATATTAACAATAATATTAATAATAACAATAATAACAATATTAATAATAATATTAATAACAATATTAATAATAATATTAATAATAATATTAACAATAATATTAATAATAATATTAATAATAATATTAATAATATATTAATAATAGTATTAATAACAATATTAACAATAATATTAATAACAATATTAACAATAATATTAATAATAATATTAATAATAATATTAATAATAATATTAACAATAATATTAATAATAATATTAATAATAATATTATTAATAATATTAATAACAATATTAATAATAATATTAATAACAATATTAATAATAATAATAATAATAATATTAATAATAATAATAATATTATTAATAATATTAATAATAATATTAATAATAATATATATTTATAATAAGATTAATAAAGAAACTTTTATCATTTTATACGCTTTGCCGCTTTACACACGTTTTAATATTTAAGCCCCGAATTCAAAGTGATGAAAAAATTATACCATAGAGTTCTCCAAAAACTTACAAAACTGATTACTTTAACATGAATTAGCGTCAAAAAATTAGTACAAAAGCTAACAAGTTTGCATAAAGAATTAGTAAAAAAGCTAACAAGTTTGCTTAAAAAGATTTTAGATTTCATTTATATAAAACTTTAAAAAATAAAGTTAGATCTTCAATTCTAAAGAATTTTTTAAGAGATGTTACAAAATCTTCCTGTAAAAAAAATTTTGTTTGAAATAACATAAATTAAAAAAATTAATTTGCAGTATAAAAGTCCAACATTATTACATACATTGCTACATAATATATGAGCAATAAAGCTACATATATTACCAATTATTGTATTGCTCCATATTTTTTGTATACATACTTAATTTAAAAAAAAATCAATAATAGAAATACATTATTAGGAAAATTAGAAATGTGCTTCATTGTATTATTTGGATTAAATTCTGAAGATTCTTTTTTCTTTGTTTACATGTTTCTTTCTGAAATCACAAAAGTCACTGCTAGTATATGTCAAAAAAAGTTTATTCAAAAATAATATCGTGTAAAACATAATCAATAGTTTTATTACATTCAGCTGTGGTTTTTCTAATAAAATGAATTATAAAAAAGAAAAAATTCGAAAACCTGGCGTAAACAAAAGTAACTATCAAATAAAATACTTTTGTTACTATAAAAAAAACATCATTCAAAGTTTGAATAAATTTTGTTATATATTTGAGATCAGACATGTAACCACTTTAGATTTAAAAAGGAAAAAAACAATCAGACGTTTTCTTTAAATTGTAAAAATATTTTATAATAATAAAGATTAAAAGCTCTCATGATTACACGTACACACAGAAGATTCACACTACATCAACAACGTACACACACAAGATTCACACTATATCAACAACGTATAAAACTGACAACAAAGAATGTTTAGAAGACTAATAAAAAGTATTTCTTAATTTTTTTTTAATACATAGAACGGCTATATATGCTTTAAAAAGGTTCAGTGAAGAATGTTTGGCGTAGAAAATATTCCAAAGATTGCTGCATTTTTTGAAAGTAAGTCAGGGTGCTCCCAAAAGAGAGTAGCTCAAGTTTTTAACTGTAGTCAAACTCGAATTTCCCAAGTATTAAAAACAATGACAAACATTCGAACTTTTAAAAAAACAAATCGTCGAGATCGTAGCCATCAGCAGAAGAAAGCTATGCGTCCTAAATGTCGTAAATTGTACGAAAATTATAAAAGCTTCGATTTTGTTATGGATGATGAAAGCTATTTTACCTTAAACAATAGCACATTAGCTGGTAATGATAGATTTTATGCCGCTGATCCTTCTCAATGTTCTGACCAAGTAAGATACGACTTGCGTAAAAAGTACAAGAACAAGCTCTTAGTTTCTTGTTGCATCAGCCCTCGTGGAATCAACTCTCTTTATATTCATCATAGTAAGCAGGCAATCAACCAGTACACTTATAAAGAGATACTAGAAAAACTTTACTTCCTCTAGTATCAGAATATTATAAAAAAGACAATGAGTTCTTCTGGCCTAATCTAGCTCGATCACATTACGCAAAGTCGGTCATCGACTTTTTGAAATTGAAAAAAATCAAAGTTGTACCCAAAGATATAAACCCAGCTAACGTTCCAGAAGCAAGACCAATTGAAAACTTTTGGGGTGATTTAAAACGGTCAGTGTACGAGAACAATTGGAGAGCTGAGAATTTGGAAGAGCTTGAAGCAAGAATTAGATATTGTTATTCAAAGATGAATAAAGAAATTTTCATTACTCAAATAAAACATTTTTCAAAAAAACTTTATAATATTGCTAAATATGGTATTTGAAATAATTATTTTAATGTATTTATAAACTACGTATACTAACATATTAACAGTTCAAATATTAAATAATAAAACTTATTAGTTCTTAAAATATTAAAATTAAATATCTAGAAGAGGTATATATATATATATATATATATATATATATATATATATATATATATATATATATATATATATATATATATATATATATATATATATATATATATATATATATATATATATATATATATATATATATACCTCTTCTAGATATTGAGAATTTGGATTGTCTCAAAAACATTTTTGGAATATAGTAGTTCTGCTTAGAATGTTTTGTTTCGTATTTATAATCAATAAGTTGGAAGTACTTATGAAATATTTTCGGGACCAAATTATTTTTTACTTTGAACATAAACTGAAGGATGCTATAAATGTTTTGTTCATAAATATAAAGAACTCTCAGTTCCTTCATTATTTGTTTAGCACTAACATATCCATTTGTGAATATGCGGCATACTTGCTTTTGTTTTTTATAGACTACGGCTAGTTTTGATTGGTAAGAACTTGCCTAGGCAACATTGGAGTAGCTAATTTAGCTATGAACAAATGCAAAGTATAAACTTTTTAGACATACTTTATTTAAAAAATACTTAGTTTTATGCATAATCCCAATGCTTTTAGATATTTTATTTTCTAACAACTTGATATGCTCTTTCCAGCTAATATGTTCATCTAAAATGACTCCTAGAAGCTTCACCTAAAATGCTCTTTTTAATTTTGTTTTGTCAACTACAATATCTGGAAGTTTTAATGGTCTGATTTTGATGGTTTTGTGAAAAGAATGTATTTGCTTTTTTCAATGTTCAAGGAAAGTTTGTTGGCCTTCAACCAATCACTTAGCTCTTCAAGCTCCTGATTTACTGTGTTAAAACAGTTTTAATATTTGAGTGGGTGTAGAAAGCTTGGGTGTCATCTGCAAAAAGAATAAAATTCAGTATACGAGAAGATTAAAATATGTCGTTAATATAGACAAGAAAAAGCAAAGGACCTAGAATAGATCCCTGGGGAACGCCACAAGTAATGGTTTCAAGGGAATTGTAAGTTTTATTGTAATATAAAGCTTGTTTCCAATTGTTTAGATAACATCTAAACCATTTTAGATTTTTTTTTTTATACCGTAATTAGTAAGTTTGTATAGAAGGATTTTGTGATCACTGTATCTAACGCCTTTGACAAATCGATAAATACTCCAAATGTATATTGATTTTTGTCAAACCCATTCAAAATTTCGTTAACTAACTTTATTACTGCATGTTCAGTTGATAGGCCTATAGTTTGATAAAGTAGAGTTATCTCCGCTTTTATATATCGGAACTACGCGTGCTAACTTTAAGTGTTCAAAATTCCACTTTTTATTGAGAGATTAAAGATATAGAATAGGGGATACTCAATAACATCATAAACTTCTTTAACCACCTGAGAGCTTTTGTCATCAAGCCCCGGACTCTTTCTTGATTGTATTGTTTTAAATGCGTTTCGAAGCTCATCAGAAGATAAGTCAAACTCGTCCATTACAAAGTCCACTTCTTTTAAATATTTTTTTACTTTGAGTTATTTTATTAGCTAGTGTGTTTCCGATGTTTGTAAAATAATTGTTTAAAATTTCAGCAATCTTTTTTTGATCATTAATAACAATGTTTTTGTTATCGATATTTAAATGGTTTGGCCGGATATTACCTGGATCAATCTTTTCCTTTTCTATTACTTCTTTTATAACATCCCATATTTTTTTATTATTACCAATATTATTTTGTAAAAGATTTGAATAAAAATTTTTTTTAGCTCGTTTCTTAAGTTTTTCAAAAAGGTTTTTATAACTTTTATTTTTTTTTTTCATTTTTGTAAGTTTTTTTTTTAATATTTTTCGTAGAGTTTTTGTTTTTTCTTGAAAGATTTGACGAGGCCTTGTGAAATCCATGGACTTTGTAAGTTTTTGAGTTTGACTCTTATTTCTTGTTTTGGAAATGCTTTTTCATAAGCATTACTGAACTCACATATAAAATGTTCATAACCCAGTGGGCACGGGACAAAAATAAGACGTCTTTTAAACGTGTTTTGAACGTTTTGGACGTCTTTTGAACGTTCAAACGACGTCCTTTTCAGGTCCCGTGCCCACTGGAAAGCTTTATTTGCGTATTTGTAGTTAATAATTGTTGCCAGTTTATTAGCGATAAGTGACTGCGAAAAATTTTTATTTATCTCTCTTTTTTATTTATATATATTATTTTGTTTGGTATCCTGTCAGATTTCTCTTTGCATATTGAATTAGAAGTAAAAAAGATTGGAAAATGATCACTTACATCGGTTTTTATGATCCCACTTTGAGTGCTATATTTTGAAAAATTGTTAGTAAAGATATTGTCTATGAGTGTTTTAGTTTGATGAGTAGCACGGGTTGGTTTGTTAATTAATGGTAATATACTATGTTGATAAAGAGTATTTATAGAGGGTTTAACTTTATTATCAGTTTTTATGTCTAAAAGGTTTATATTAAAGTCCCCCATTATAGTAGTTTATTTATTACCGTTTCTAAATACTGTTCTACATATTTTTCAAACAATTTTATATTACCACTAGGTGGTCTATATATTTCGGTTAAAAAGCGTTTTGTACTTTTTTCTTATTATTAACTAGTTCTAAGGTTAATGACTCACATTCTTCACTACGATGGCTAAGATTTTCTACTTTTTTAAATTGCAGTGTATTGTGGATAAAAAAACATATATCGCCGCCCACACCTTTACCTCTGGTTTGATGAATTGATTTTTACCCTTTCAATTGAAAATTCGAACTATTGACACCGAGAAGAATCTTCATCTTGACACCAAGATTTTACTTAACTATATCTTTCTTTGTAGATACGTTTTTTAGTTTAATAATTTTATCGTACCTTATTCCGACATTTTCCTCCTTTTCTCTTCTTTGTTTTGCCTCAATAAACAATTTCTTCCTTATAATTGCTGTTTCTTGAGAATAATCTTCATTGATGTAGATGTTTAGCCCCTTTAGACGATGAGCTTCATTTAAAATTTTAACTTTATCTTTATATTTTAGTAGTTTCATTATTATAGTTTTCGGTCGTCCTTCTTTTTCGAACCTGTGCGGTGAGCTCTATCAATTTCAACTTCATTGACTCTTAAAGTATTAAAGAATAGTTTTAAAACTTTATCTTCGGTCTCATCTCAGATTTCGTTTATACTTTCGGTAATACCTTCTATTCTAAGGTTATTTCGTCTTGATCAATCTTCTAGTATCCGATTTTTCTCGCTAATATTTTTTATAGGGCTTTCGCTCTTTAAGTTATTACATGTCGTTTTAATTTTTAGTCGATTAAATGTTCGTGAAAGTTAAGACTATCTTTTAATTCATCAAGCTCTTTTTCTAATTTGTTTATTTTGCTTATGCTTTCCGCCGATTTGTTTTCAATTCGGCTTAATCGATCATTTATTATTTTTAAATTGGTGCTTAAAATCTCAACAAAGATTTTTTCTTGTTGCTTCAGCATTATTTCAGTTTCTTTTTTGTATTCGCTGAACATTTATGTCAACATTTTCTTTATGTCTAATTTTGTTACTGCCATAATAATCTTTTTGATTTGCTATCAACAAGATGCGATTTTAATAATACAATATAAATATATTAGACACTTTCTGTTGAAGTGCAATTCGATTCTTTGCAATTATTACTACGATAAGAATGGATTCAAAAACTAAATAATTTCTCAATTATATTTCAATTGCTTTAGTCTAAAATCTGTGGAAAATCAACTAAATTGAGCACAAACTCAATTTTTTGAGCACAAAGAAAATTCGTTTTTATTAAAGCAGAATAAGATAAAAAAATTACATTTTTATTGATTTGATCTAGTAGGAAATATCAATTATTTATTATTATTTGAAAAAAATGGAAAATCACACAAAAAACTTTAGTAGCCTTCAAATATCGTGTTTTAGTTATCCTCAATCGTGTTTTAGTTATCCTTTACTTGATAACAAAAATCCATATATATCACTCTTGATGAAAGTGCTCGCTTTATTTCTCCCGTTTTTTGGCGTAATTATTCTATGAAAATCTGAGTTTTCAGCTTTGTGATTACCTTGGAAGCCATAAAAAATTGATCTTGATCTGCGGTCCAAATAATCAGCTTTAACCTTAACTTCGGACAACTTTAAAAAAGATCTTAGAGGTAATTAAACTTCTTGAATAGAGCAACTAGAAATAGCTTGATGATGCCTAACTTAATGTGCAGTGGTGGCAGTGCGGCTCCCACGTCACATTGCTTTTATCCGCAAGAACTAAAGTCATTGTGACCTGTTCTTTTTGAGATAGCGCGCTTAAGTGTCACAGCTGTACCAGGGTCAAAGAAAAAAAAAAATTTGTGAAACCGCCATAAAAACCTTTGAGGAATGACACCATTCTTTTAAAGACTCTGACGACCTCCCATCTGTAGTCGTCATACCTCATGATATTCAGAAACATCTTAAATTTTGTGTAATCTTCTTTGAGTTGTATAGAGTAAGTCATTAGAATAGATAGATGGTTGTTGATCATAGATTGATGGGAACAGATTGATGGTTGATGGTCAAGTAGACGTCATTCACTTCTGATACCAGTTCCCTTAAAAAAAGCTGGACACATTGTTGCAAAAACACAGTCTTTCTGACTATAGAAGACTATAGAAGTTAGAAAATGTTTTGTGAAACTTCCTCTTATCTGTTAAAATATTCTTGTAAAATTTTTTTTACGATAGATTTTATAGGGTTAGGGTTGGAGTTAAACGCATTTGTGCCAGCTCAACGTTTTGCGAGACCAGGAATGCAATAGCAGCAATCGCTTAATCGGTGTGTCGGTTTTCGCCCAATTAGTGAAATAAAAAACTTTATGGCTCTCCTTTCTATCCTGTAATAACCTGCAACATAGCACATATAATGAAAAAAAATTCAAAGTAGGAAATTTTTGCGCAATACTTAATACAGGGTAAAATATTAAATTTTAATGTATTTATCTATATATACGTACACTAATATATATATATATATATATATATATATATATATATATATATATATATATATATATATATATATATATATATATATATATATATATATATATATATATATATATATATATATATATATATATATATATATATATAGGGGAAAGGCGCCTATGATGGCATACTTAACTTTGAAGCTTCATTATTCAGTATCCTGAAGACCAATAATAAAAGTTTTGATATGGATACATTCCTTGTTACATCTAGAACAATAATTACTCTGAGAGTTTTCATCAGTTTTATTTTTTTTATAAGTTATTCTTATTGCAAAAAAAAGCACAAGTATGTCATCATAGGCAACCACTGCTCCTATGATGGCATAAGGGAGGATGGGGCTAGTTAGGATCGAGGGTAACTTAATGATTTCATTTAACCTTAGAGTCTTCCCTCAGAAAAGCCAGAAATTACTCGAAACCATCCTAATTTACCATTTCATGCTACACACCAGCATTGTAAAGTTTTGCGCATGCGCATAGGATATATTGCGTTTTACGTATTTTTTGGACCAAAAAAGAATTTTGGAGCATCGCTTTCTTTTAGCTTTACTTAAAAATAAGTTTTTCTTTTAAAAAAAAAAAGGTTTTCCCAATTCGTCAATATTTCAACACCCCCAACTCGTCAGTATGCCATCATGGGTAAAAGTCATCATTTTCATTAAAACAAGCTGTGTTTGCTTTGTTCAAAAGATAAAATTAAAGTAACTATTCAACTAAATGCACAAAACTTGAATATAAAATGCATGAAAATTTCATTTCTGCACAGTTAATAGTAAAATCACAATCTTAAATATATGAAGGAAATAAAACTACAACAGCACATCCCGAAATCGATTTTTGTTGATTATAAAAACAATACTAGTGCACAAGGGACGTTTTTTCACTAAAACTAATGTAAAGTCAGTATAGTCATGTAGGTCTAATTATTTTTTTACCAAAACCAACTTTAATGGAAATATGACCGGTATGCCATCATAGGCGCTATGCCATCATAGGCGCTTTTCCCCTATATATATATATATATATATATATATATATATATATATATATATATATATATATATATATATATATATATATATATATATATATATATATATATATATATATATATATACATATACATATACATATATGAAAAAATTGACCTTAGCGACTTTAAAAATAAACTACACATATCTTAATCAACTGAGGTTTTACAAAAAAAGAGGTATTTAAGCAAGAAGCGTTCAACCTACCTTTATAATTTCTTTTGCATTATTTGCATATTAAATACAGTGCCCAGAAATTGTTCTGATCCCCCGCAGACACGTCAAAGTATTCTTTGGGCTTCATGCATTTTACGAATTGTTTCCCAGACCTTTTCAATCTTGTTTATCTAAATTTTCCACACATGTTGTAAATTGCAAACATCCAATGATTCCATTTAAATTAAATACTTGCTTTTAAAATACGATTTGTTATTCTTTTATTCATAAATAATTCAAAATAAGATATTATTTTGAGTCACTTTTGCTTTTATGCTCGCATATAGCTATTTCTGGACAGTTCAATAAGTTCTAGAAGGTTCCGGTACTTTTTTAAAAATTCTAAAGTTTTGTGGAAAGTTCAACATTACTTTAAAAAATTTTCAGACATTCTATCAGTTCAGGGGCAATCTATAATAATGCTCAGTATTCAATAGAAATCGAGAACTCTCTCAAAAACACACTAAATTCAAAATGTTGTTGTCCTGGTCACAGAAGTAAATTATGCGGAACAACAGCTTTGATCTGTTTGTTTTCGGCAAAACGTTTAGAAAAGCATACTTTCAATCCAAGGATTGAAAGTATGCTTTTCTTTAAAAAAAAAGAAAAGCATACTTTCAAAAAAAATCATAAGAAAAGATCGATTAAAAACAATGTAGCTCTTGCTCATGAGTTTTACTTATGAGATGCGTTGACTGGTTTCAAAACAGGCATGAATAGTTTGTTCATATGAATTGTCAGGCCATAAATTTTCTCGAGTTCTTCTACAACAAAATTTTTAGTGTCTACAGGTTTCCAGGCTTCAATTAATACAAACCCTCAAACGCAGGTACCTAATAGAATATGAAAAATTCATTCGTCACAAAAAAAAAAAAAATAACGTCACGTTTTACTGTGTCACGATTTCTTTTATTGTCACTGCTTTACCCCCACTTTTAATTTTTTTTTGTGTGGTTCTAATTATTTGAATGGTTTTTTTTATATAGCAATCAACAATTACAAATGTTATTCATGAAGAGGGGCACACCAGGCTTTTCTTTTCTAACAGTTTTGCGCTGCAGACGAAGCAGCGGATGGTCTATTTGAGTTATTAAAAGAGTTAACGACAGACGAAATTATAACATTTTGCAATAAGCGTTTTAACAAGTGATAACTTGAATTGTGAAGAAATGTTCACGTACAGCGCAGTTTTTTTTTTTTAGATTTTGAATTCCTACTTGCTTCGGAATCGTCCATAAATTACGTAACGCAAAGTTTCACTAATATACAAAACAAGAAAGATCTAAAGTTATCTTCGCAAAGTCTTAAGTTAAATAAAAAACCATAATAGCTCATTAAGTTTAATGAAAATCGACGCGTAAAAGAACTTAAAATCTCTAATTTCTTTTTTAAAAATAAATTTAGCGTTGTGTAATTTATGGACGATCCTTTATCCGAGCCTGCGAAGTCCCTACTTTGATTTCAATACTTGTTCAGCGTACGTTAAGGTCTATTTTTTATATGAGGTCTCCGCGTCTTTGCTATTTTTCTTGGTTGGTACGTTGTGCACCTTAAAGGGATAGCGGTGTCATTTTTAGAAAATGGTAACCATGATTGTTCGGCAAATTCTAAAAGAATGCGAATGCATATTAAGTAGAGAGTGGGCCATAGTATAAAACCGCGACTGCGGAAAGTCTTTTTAAGCCGGTCAAGTAAATTGTTTGCGGTTAAGGCGGCAGTTTCGAACGCTATGGTTATCCAATTCAAAAATTCCCAGATCACATTCTGTGGTTGTTACTTCTAGTTACCTACGAGTGTCATCAAAATTCTCTATAGAGTACTCATACTTAGACATCATTGCGAGTCCAATATACATTACTTTACATTAATCAGTTTTAGAGTACTTGTGCCATTGTTAATATCTGTATAAGTCTAGGAGTCGCAGACTCTACAATGTCGCAATTCTTGAGCAACGCAATAGCAATAAATGTGAACATGTTTTAAAGAAAAACAAGATATTTTTTAATCTTGATATGTTTCGCAGTTAATATACTACATTTTCGAAAGATAAAATTACAATTTAAAACTCTGGATATAAATATAAAATCAAAATTTGAAGAGATTAACAGAGAAATAATAACAGACGAATAGAATTGTTACCAACCAATAAAAATTATAACACAAACTATGATACCGTAAATAGCAAAAAAATAAAATGTAATGATAAAAAGTAGATGTAATGCCAGTTATATTGGAGAAACCTCCAGACACTTAACAACAAGGGTTCATGAGCATCTTGCAAGTGACAAACAATCTAATGTTTATAAGCATTTAATTTCATCTGTTAATTGTAAAGATCTAAGTAACTATAATTGTTTTAAAAGTTTGGACATTGCTTCTAACAAAAACGAATTGAAAATTAAAGAAGCACTCCATATTAAATGGGAAAACCCATCTTTAAATAAACAAACTGTTCTTTATAATATAAATTTGTCTATCTAGTTTTTTTTTGTTTGTTTGTTTTTTTTTTTGTTTTTTTTTGTTTTTTATTTACTTATAATTTTATTTTTTTGCTATTTACGGTATCCTAATTTGTATTATAATTTTTATTGGTTGGTAACAATTCTATTTGTCTGTTATTATTTCTATGTAATGCCTTCAAATTTTGGTTTTATATTTATATCCAGAGTTTTAAATTGTAATTTTATCTTTTGAAAATTTAGTATGTTAACTGCGAAACATGTCAAGATTAAAAAATATCGTGTTTTTCTTTAATATATAAATAAATATATATATAAATATATATATATATATATATATATATATATATATATATATATATATATATATATATATATATATATATATATATTAGTAGAAAATCACTTAACAAAAATTTTTTCCATTTAACACTGTTTTTCCATTTAACACTGAGCAATTATATATTAGTAGAAAATCACTTAACAATTTTTGTTAAGTGATTTTCTACTAATATATAATTGCTCTGTTTTTTTAAGAACATATATATATATATATATATATATATATATATATATATATATATATATATATATATATATATATATATATATATATATATATATATATATATATATATATATATATATATATATATATATATATATATATATATATATATATATATATATATATATATATATATATATATATATATATATATTAAAAGGCTTTAAATATATATAAGCTTATATATGCGGCTATATAGAAAGTTCGTCGCTAGCTTTAAGGGGGTTGAATATCTTACATAAATATTTAATTTTTTCTATTTTAAATTTTTTGACCAAAATAAATAATAAATTAAAACATAAACTTTGTTATAAAAAGTTTTAAAACATTTTAAAATTTTATATAATAGTTTATTAAATAGCATTACAAAATGAAACAAATGTATATATCACCAAGTGCATTTTCAGTCTTTGTACAAACTTCGTACTTACATTTAGACAAATTTTAATTTGGTACGATTAAGTTTTAGTCCTAAGTACGAGTTATTTATGCGTGATTTTTAGTTGGGCAAAACATGTCCATTCTTTCTTTAAATTATCCACGTTGAGGCTCTGGGAACCGTGAAATTATAAGGTGAGAACGTTTGTCTTTGCTTGACAGTGAGTTACTTTTAACTAGACGTTTTGATTTCCGAAATTAAATATAAATAGAGTTTATAATTTTATGCAACGCTTGGTAATAAGTTTAATATTGTGAGTTACCATTATATATTCATATACAAGCTTTATTGATTTATTCTTTAAAAATCATAAGTTTTTATGAATTTACAATTATTTGTTAAGCAATAAAAAAATCAATGCTCCTGGTTTAATTCAGTTAAAATCTTATTTAGTGGAATTATTCAAACTTTATGTTTTATTGATCTATATAGATAAATGTACATTCAAATCCATTTAAAAAATATTTTACATAGATATATTTTCTTATCTACTATAGTTATCTGTATTTTTCAAGTAAAAACTATAAATGTATAAAAATACTGTTTATTTACAAGAAAAATCAATATTTTAGTTAAAATAAAAATGTCTACGGCAGAGCTTGATGCTGATTTTGACACTGGTACATCTGGAGCCTCTTTGACATACCCAATGCAATGTTCTGCTTTGAAGAAAGGTGGATTTGTCATGATTAAAGGTACAAAAAATACTTATCGCGAATTATGCTACATAATTTTTTTTTTTGAATACTTTTTTAAGATATAATAATTTTTGTATGGTAGACTATATATCGAAATTGTCATGTTAAGGAGGCGTGTGTTGATAGTTGAAAGTTTTTTATTGAATTTTTATGCTAATTTTTTATATTTATTTTTTAGTTAGTTTTATATTTGTTATTTGTGTGTGCAATATTTTGGCTTCTTACTTATCTACCATCTTACCTGCAATAATATAATGAAAAAAAATTAATAATGCTGATATTTTTAGAATCAAAATTTAGTTTTTGTATGTTAAAGAGTTATTTAACAGTGATAAATATGGAGTTTTCAGCCCATTCAAAACTAAAGGGCTTGAATGTTCATTATTTTTACCTGGGGTTCTCGAGCTTCAAAGACGTTTGAAAACAAGGTATCAAAAAATAAAAACACCTTAATAAATAAAAACAACATTGCTGCTGAAAAATTGCAATTTTATTGTTTCATCTACATATTTTGACAGCAATGATTTAAAAATAAACTTGCAGAAAGAAATAGCTGAAAGTAATTGTTTTAGAACTTCAAACAAAGTAAGCTAATAGAGCCTACCCTCATACAATACTTAATGGATGCATTTTACAGAATAATTTAAATATCAAATATAGAATGTTTAATGCCACATCTAACTTCTAAAGCATCTTAAGCTGTAACAATTACTAACATGCTAGGCTATATTTAGCCTCTATCTCGCTTAAACTCAAATTTAAAGCGTAGAGAGAAGAGCTTATAGCATCATTAAGCAAATCAAATGGAATAGAGAAAATGTCCAACAAAAATTGATCTTTAATGATGAGAAAGAGTTTGCTCTCAAATTCATAAAAGCTTTACTGAAAATATGCATCAACTTTTAAAATTATATTTCCTTTGTTAACTATTCTAACACAATAAAATAATAAATTCAATGTCAAATTAAATAAGGTCAGATTTAGTATGACAAATAGTTTTAAGTGCATTGGAATAAGAGCGTTTAATGGATAGTAATTTTTAATCTTTTTAATTTTTTTGGCATATATTAAGAAGATGTATTTGGAAAACTTATAATTTTTTGTTAGTTGATTTTTTTTTTGTATAAATAATTATGAATAATGAAAAACATTTATAATCAAAATAAAAAACTAAAACAAGATAAAAATTAAATCTTTAGCAAAACCTTGAATTTTGCAAAATAATGTGTGTATATATTTATATTTATTTATACCCAAAAATAGTCTATTTAGTTTCTATAATTAAGTTATTAATATAATTTTAGTAAGATTAAGTGAATTGTGATCTAGTAGTTTTATAGTTTTATGTTTAGATTTATTGTAATATTTTTTGCTTTTAAATTATATGATTAAACTTTTACTTTTTAACTTTTGTACTAGCTTTAAACAAACACATAGTTGATAATTCAAAATCTACAAAAGTTAATATAACAAAGTTTACAACTTTATTTAAATATTCTGAGTTATAATTTGAAAAATTTTTAAACCATGGTGTTTTTAACGCTTTAATTGTTGTTGTTGTTTTTATTAAAACCCTGAAACATCAAATATTTTTATCAAATATGATATGTTCTAAAAAGTTTAATGTTTATTCAAAATCTTTATATATATATATATATATATATATATATATATATATATATATATATATATATATATATATTAGTGCCCTGCAAATCGTCATTTTAAGTTTCGAATCGAAGCAGGTCTTGGTTCACAAATCAAATCACTAATATGAGGAAATCCAAGTTTAAATATCTTTTTTTGATTTAATTTGAAAAACTCAAATCATTTTTTTTTACTCAAATCTCGAACCAAAGTGACACTTGATTTGCAAAAAAATCAATTTGCAGGGCCCTAAAATATATACACGCACAACCCTTGGAATTAGGGTCAGCATTCGGCAATGCTAACCTAAAGTTGTTTGAGTTTGGCAAAGAAATAACTGATCTCATTTCTATGTCTTATGGTAAGACTTTAGTATCAATTTTTTTTTTTTTTGTTGTTGACCTCTAAAAGATTGAGATCAGCAAATTATTGCTGGAACACAAATATAAAACATGATCTCTTTGACATTGTTCTATACCTCCATTCTAAAAATTATGTTCAATAAGACTGGAATTATTAAAATCTATTTAAACAAAAATAAATGACTTAATTTCAAAATAGCCAGAAAATTAATTTTGTTAATTCTGTCTTTATTAGTGTATTTCATTTTCAAGAATTATCACTGAAATTAACCAGTTCAAAAAAAAAAAACGGTTTTTTTATTATAACATTGTCCTTTTTTTTATGTTTAAAACTAAGACAACACTGGGCAACGTTTAAACGAGCTCACGCTATTTATTAACATCTATTTTTTATCATAAGTTCTCAAATTATTTGATTTTATCAGAACCAACAACATTTGATTTCTTACATTTACTAACTTTTTTAATTGTAAAGAAAATTGTAATAACGTTCTATAATCCATACAATATCAAAGCAATAAAACATGCAACCCATGATCTGATACTTAGATATAGCTTACTTTATTTAGTAATTATTACTTGTGTTTTCTGTTTTCTTCGGATTAGTATTAATTATTATAGGGAAATACTCTTGATTTGAGAACTTATCAGGAAATAGTTGTAATGTTTAAAATTCTTAGGTATTTAATAATTATAGTTAAAAGCTAAATTATTATTAAATTTGTAGATTTTATTGAAAGGTTTGTAAAAATAAATACTAAAAAATGTTTTATTTTTTTGTATAGTGTAACTTTGTTTAGAACGACCATGCAAGATTGTGGAAATGTCAACTTCTAAAACTGGCAAACACGGTCATGCTAAAGTGCACTTGGTTGCCTTGGATATTTTTACTCAGAAGAAATATGAGGATTTGTGTCCCTCAACTCATAACATGTCAGTTCCTGTTACAAACAGAAAAGATTTTCAGGTAATTGAAATTTCTCATATTAATGTTTTTAATTCAGTTAAAAACTGAAATCAATCATACAACTGTGTTACTTTAGGTTGTGGACATTTCTGATGATGGTTATTTGAATTTAATGGATGATGATGGTACAACCAAAGAAGATCTTAAGGTTCCAGAAGGTGAAGTAGGTGATGATGTTCGAGCAAAATTTGAAGCTGGAGAAAGTTTTTTGGTTACTGTTTTAAGTGCTTGTAATGAGGAGATGGTTGTTGGTACTAAAGTTTTGACTGGCTAAATTCAATGATGGCAAAATTCCTATTAGGGTATTTGATTTTTTTGCTAAATTGGTTGCTATTTTTTAGCATATTTTTTCTGCAATAAAATAATATTTCGAGAAATATTCTATTAGCTGATAATCTTTTTTTTTTTTTTTTTTTTTTTTTAATTACAATAATGGTGCACTTTTTTTTAGGTATCAAACACCAAGGATCGAAAAAATCAAGTATTCAAAGCTGCAGTATAAATATATATATAAAAAAAAATGCTTCAAATGTTTTCTAAGTATTTGAGTAAATTTTTTTGACCTTTCGATGACACTTGAAATAGGAAGATGCAAAAAAATCTTAAAAATTATAGTAGGCTGTTTTAAAGTGTTACGCAGCAAGTTATTTTGCCTAGAGGCTAGGTTTCCATTTACTTTGATTTTTAGCTAATTTTAGGAAGTCTTGCGTAGTGTTTATTTTCATTCTTTTTTAAATCCATTTAACTTTCGTTAGCACTTTAGCCTTATCAGTTCTTTTTTCATTATGTTTTTTCAACCTTTGACAGAAGACCTTGATAAACAAGTCTTCTCGGAAATGATAAATTTCAAGTTGAAATGTTATATTAATCAAAAAGCTTAAAATATATAAACTTTAATAACTTAAGAATTAATTAAAAGTTAAGATTTAACCATGAATACGCGCTTCTAATTAGACTTCATTCTGCGGTTGAATTATGGATTGTCCATAAAGTGCGTACGCTCGGAGGGGAAGGGGGTCTGCCAATGGCGTATGCGATATGGGAGGGTAGTGGATCAATTATAAAAGAAAGGAGACTGAATTTAAAATTAAGATGTGTTAAAAGCATTGTTGAGGGTATTTAAAAAAGCGTATAGGTGTTATGTACGACCCCTTATCGAAACTAATTGTTTACGCAAAGTTACAATATTCTCAATTCTTGCGATGAACCATAGACATGGTATTTAAGTAGTTGGAAACGCGGGCCGTTTAATAACACTCAAGTTCCTCTATACTAGCTCAGTCTACTGTGGAGTTCATGAAATTGCAAACCTTTCTCTATAGTCGAGCTGCAAATATTCAGAGATCGATATTGAAATAGCTGGAGCAAATTATGTTTGTTGGTTATTCAGTTTCAAGTTACATTTTTGAATTGCATATATATTTCGTATTCCGAATAAAAATGATGAATATAGCATAAAATAAAAACATCAACTGTTGATAAACGTAGTTACGTTACAGGTTGTAGTAGTATGAATATGTATACTCAAACCTTATAGCTTATATGAGGCGTTGCGAATGAAAGGGCTACACCAACCAAAATCAACTTTTTGAGTAAGCGCGCGAAATTACACTTTTTCCTACCACGTGGTAGAAGAGTTTGCTCCCGCTCTGTGGTAGTTATTTGGTAGCTGTGTCTCTTTCGGACGAACGTTTTACTCGTTACAAAGTGTGTTTCTTCATATTTTATCACGTGTAAATAACAAGGGATTTTCAGTTAAAAAGAGGCCCACTGACACGTTGATCTTGTGTTATATTGTAGGTGACAGACTGAAGTAAAAAATGGTTAATGAAAACGGATTTTCGAAAATTGGTTGGTGTGCCCCTTTCGTTCGCAACGCCTCATATCATAAGCATTTAAGTTGTATGCTATATGAAAATATAATATAAGTGCAAACATTTCACCGACTGTATAACTTGATGAATGTATACGGGTATAAATGTTTAGTATCATACATTCAGAGTATATTTGTTTAAAATGTTAGCTAATAGAGCTTACTAAACTCTATATTCTATATAAAGTTTACTTAATTGGTAATTTATATATCACTCTTTACATTATGTTGGTATCTTTTCTGGAAACAAAAGAAAATCAAGTACACTTTTATCATTTTAGACGGTTTAAAAGCACTTATTACTGTAAAAATGTTTTTCCATTTTTATTAAAATAGAAAAACATTTTTACAGTAAAAAACTTATTCAGTAAAAAAAAACATTAGGATTTTAATAAATACTTTTAAAAATAGCTAGTATATCAAAGCTTCTTAAACTAAAATTCAAAAGCTCGCATATAAATTTTTGTTTTTATTATGCTGTATTGTAATTTATATAATAGCAAATAAAAAATATATACTTGATGCAATAAAGATGATGTAAAAGTCTGCTACCAAATATTGCATCACTAACATACATAAATCAAACAATATTTAATTTTAAAAAAATTACAATGTATTAAAAGGAGATTACGGAATTCTATTTAAAAATCACTGTGTATTAAATTAAGTTAAAGAATTTTATTTCAAATCTTGATTTTAAGTTTAAGCTATAATATATTATCTATTTTGTTGAATGCAGAAAATCAATATCTCAAAATCTTAGTTTATCCTCAACTAAAATAAGATATTTCATGTTAATTATCTAGTTTCAAAGTCAGCTGCAGTGTATGATGATATACTTAACTAATCTAGCTGACTTTTACAAATAGTGCCACTGCATGACAAGCGTTTCTTTTGCTTTAGAAAGCAATCAAAATTTGTAAACTAAATTTCTTAAAAGTTGTTGCTGGTAACTTGCGATGATGTTTCTGCAAATCGCAAGTTGTTGAAAAGGCATTTTAAATGATTCCTTTATACCTAATCCACCAAATTAAAATAAGACAACTTGTTACTGTCTAATTTAAATTTGATTTATCCAACTTAAAACATACAGAAGAAAAAAATATATATTTTAGGATGGTAAGTTTATACTGTGGAGCCATATTGCTTATATATTCTATGAAGACATGTAATATTTGTATTTTACCTAAACTTTTGAGCATATAACGTTGACAAAATATTTATTAAAAAAGTGTTAAACTTGCAGCCTGAGTAATAAGCTTTTGCTGTATTAAAAATTTTGTTACATTATGGAATAGCTTATTTGAAAATTATTTTGGACACTAAAAACCACTTAGTGCTTGCAAGGATAACCAATCTATTAATGACTTTACTTTCAATAATATCAAAATAAAAAAACTAACATTTTTTTTAGTTTTTTTTAAATACCTTTAATATTTGTAAAATATATCTAAAATAGTAGTGGTGTCATTATTATTTTAAAATTAAAAAGACAATTATATTATTTTTATTATTTAATCTTGTATTATTATAAAATTACTACATCATAAAACTATTAAATATACATGAATTATTTATTTTACTACTCTAGGAGCTAATTATATACCAATAATATTTTAAAAAAATATTTGGCTATGAAAATAGCCGTTTTAGTAGGTTCAAGTCATCTCACTTTTTCTTTAATGTTCTTGTTCCAAAATAGAGGGTGTTTTTTAAATGATGTTCTTTATATTTCAATTTAATTTTGACATTTTTAAATCTTGAAAGCTTTTAGGTTATCTTTTGCAATGTAAAATCTACAAACTTGTATATGAAGTGTTAGATGATCATGCATATTTAGCAAATAAGATAAACACTGCTTAAGATACAGCTTAGACATGTTAGAACTATAACCAATTGTAAAATTAGAGGTACTAAAAACATTCCCACTAGGTTATAATAGAATGTTTTGTTTAGTAATCTAGTGGGATACACGCTTAAACGTTATAATATCATTGATAAAAGAGATACCAGTCAGATAAGCAAAGGCAAGATTTGCTACTTCAAAACATGAAAGAAAAGTACAATTTTGGAAAACATGAATGAAAAGTACAGTTTTGAAAAGAAATTGTTTTTCCAGAAAATATTTTGTAGAATCAGCGGTACAAAATTTCAGCATTTCCATCAAATTAATCAGTTACATTTTTACTAGGAACTAAGCTGTAATGACTTCTTCTAATGAAATACTTGCTTAAATTCAGCTTATAGCAGAGTACCAATTATCTGAAGCAAGCTTTTCTGCAATCTAGATTAAGTAATTTTAAAACCTAATAAGATGAAGAATAATCTTTGCATTCTTTTATTCTTTAATAAATGTTTATCAGTAAACTTGTCCTTGTGTTTGCCGTTGAGGTGACAAGACACCTTATGATATACATCGTTTCTTGCAAAACAAACACATAAATATTCTTTCTTTACTTTGGTTAGGATAAATTAAATTAGGTAGTCTACTGCTTGAACTAAAATTGAGGTCTGTCTCCAACAAATGGCAACTCAATAGCAGCTAAAACAGCATCGAATTCATTCAAATTTTAAAAGTCTGCGCTACAAAAAGTCATTTTAAAAACATTTGATGCACTCTCAGTCCGGTCACCCCATAAAGTTCAATTTATTTTACGAGATCTATAGAAAACGGTCTGCGTTTACAGACTAGTTAAATACTATGACTATGGTTGAACTTATTAGTTAAGTTCAATAATTTTTAAACGGTTGTTTGCTAGCGTGTATGCAAGGAATGGATACCTCTTAGCCAAGAAAATCACCCCAGCTTGCTTTAAGTTCTTCGACATTTTTCAGAAACTGCATCGTTGTTTTGTAAACTTAATAAGTAATCTTGACCTAGTTGGCTGAATACGGCAAATGTAGCATCTTCTAGTTATAATAACTTATGCTGAGTTGGTATTGCATCATGGGCAATCAGTTTTCGCTTGTTTTTTGAAATCAAACTTTTACTGCGATAGTATTATAGGTAGGAAATCCCGATTCGCATTGTCGTATATGCTTTACCACCCTGAAAGCAATTTTAGTGTAATTAAAAGATTAGGTCTACAGTAAGTATTGGCTAAAGAGTAAGCATTCTGATGTGATTAGCATAAACGGACCATTTCTTTTTACTTGAAATATTGTCAAACCCTGAAAATGCTATTTCGATAGTACTATAGCATAACTTTAACAAATAAAGTAAAATAGTTGTAATGACAATGTCCAAGGTTTCTTAAGGAGTAGATTGCCGTTTTATATAGGATGGGTCAAAAAGTTAAGATCCAACCCCAGACTTGAGTTTATTATCTACCGCGTAATTATTTTCATAGAAACGTTTGAACTAATTTGATGCTGCATCCTGTGACAGGCTTGATCTATTGCAACACTCATTCTGTTGCAAAATGGTCTACTTTGGTATTCGTATAGTAGACAATATCTAAAATATTTTTCTAGATTTTAAAATGTTTAATAGAGCTAAATAAAACCTTGAAATATGTTTGTATATACATACATATATTAAGTCTAAAGCCTGTTCTCCACTCAGGTTTTCTTAGGAAATTTCCGCATAGAAAAAGTTTATTGTTCATGCGTTAAAAAAGCGACGTGAAAACTATAGTGGGAGGAAATAAAGGTATAAAAAATATACATTTCAATCTTTATCTTTCTCTCATGTTGAGATTTTTAATGTCATACGTTTGTTTATTTAAAATTTATTTCAAGTAAATTTAAATGGAAGTAAAAAAATATAAAATAACTGTTTGCAATTCAAAAATGCGGTTTGAACGACAGGGCATACAACTTGTTATCATCAGTATGAAGCTTCAAACTTTTCTACATAATTAGAAAGGTTCTCCCAGAATTTTGGGCCTTATACTAATGAAGTTGGTATTTGACAACATTAACACATTGTAATATTTCTGCTTTTCCTGTTACTAATTCATTTCTTGCTACTAGAGTGATTAAATAAACTTTTCTACTTTTCTCTTTCACATCGTTCACTTTGCTATTTTTCTCCTTCACATCGTTCACCTTTAAGATAAAAATTTTTTGTAAGAAACACTCATAAAAATAAACTCATCAGCGTTGTAAGTTCTCCTCAATTCGTTGATAAGAATTAAAGAGAATTTTAACTCAGCTAATGAGTCCGTTCTTGCTGTCATTTCTTCTGTGCACGACCTTTTCTCGACAGAAAGTAATCAAAAAGCAACAATGTTTTTCCACTGATCTAATCATCCTACTGAGGCTTATATTATACGGAATTATATTTTTTAACATTTAACATTTGTCTCTGGTCTTAATTAACTGGACTCGTACTTGCTGAATATACTTAATCTAGTTAATTAAAAGAACACGAAACATTTCAGAAACATTCTTTTTGGATTTATTTCTGAATCTTTAGGGTGGTTCACCTATAAAAAAAATCCTGAAAATCAAATTTTTTTTTTGTTGATTTTTGTACAAAATTTATTCAGCTTTCTTATTATGAAAAAGTTGTCCATAAATCTACTTTAGCTTTTTTGTTATTAAAAAAATTTTTATACCATGTACTACAAAAGTGCATAGCAACGCACATAGCAAAGCACTGATTGATAAAAAAAAAGCTCATCACATCCTATATTTAACTCAGTTCTTGGTGTAGTTATGAAGATTTACAAATTATTCGAGTTCTTTTATTTGAAATTAGCAAGGTTTTATCAGCGTGTTATGTCTAAGCAAGAGCTTTAAATGGTATAATTTTTGCTTCATGTTATTCTAATATTTTAAAAAATTTTTCTTTTTTATATATAATATGCAAAACCTTTTTACTACCCGTAATAATAAATCTAAAGAACACCATTTTGGAGTCTTTAGATCAATTCCGCTCATCGGCGTTAACAAGAATTTAGTTTAAATCTTTTGAAAAAATTCCTTAAAAAGAAAGCTTCCCTAGCCCAGAAAAAGCTTATAATTAAGAAAAATTGCCAATAAACGATCAGAACAGATCATATTATTAAACTATAATGTTCATTTTACCAAAAAAACATATTTATTTAAAATCTTATTAAAATTTGGAAAAGCAATTGTGATTTTAAGAAGATTTATTATTGTTAAAAAAAAAGAATCTTTGGTGGCTTGTTTCGCTATAAACATTTATATTTTATGATACCACAAAATTTATCATTTTAATTTTTTCATTTTTTCATAATTCACGGACCTGGTCATTTAACGGGAGAATGTCGTAGTTAACGAAATATCATACAGACGCTATAATATTTTACAATTGCCTTAACTACGAGTTTTTTCTGTATAAGAATGTAATATATACTTTGTTTTATATATTATGCAAATTATGAACACTTTTAGTCATGTTTTCAAGTAACATAAGCAAATTTCATACTTATTAACTTAAAGCTTTTAGTTGTGTCCTTCGAGTTATTTGAAGTTTCTTTTAAACTTTGCATATATGTTTGCATTAATATGATAAAGAGGTTGTTAAAAATTCTAACAAACAGAATTTTTCACGTTTAAAAAAGAAAAAGTTTATGGTAATCAATTCATCTAATAATCTTGTATCACTTTTAAAATACCCTAAATGTAACAGTGCTGTGACCTTAACAGATACCCTAAAATCTCGAAGTAATTTTTGTCATTTGTTTAAAGTAATATGTAATTGGAATGAATCGTCATATACATCACTAAAATGTTTGAAAAAAGTTGCATCTAAAAGTTGCGTGTTTTTAAAGCAAATCTGCGTAATATGGTTGCTTTTCGTGGGATAGGAAAAGGTTTTAGTGGAATGGAGAAGTTTGCCGAACGTATGAATATGTTTAGTATGACAAATAGTTCATTTAATTGTTTACAAAAGAAAGTTGCAAAAGAATATAAAAATGTAGTTATTGTTTCCATGAAATATGTAAAATATATAAAAATGTTTGTAAAAACATAAACTTTGAAAAGGAACCAATAAAAAAAATGTATCAAGATTGATAGTGTTTGGCAAAAAAGAGGTTTTGTTTCTTTAAACGGTTACGTGGTATTATTGAAGACAAGTGTGTTGATGTAGAAGTACTTTCAAGTTTTCTCGTGGATATAAAATGTGGAGAATCATAATAGTTCTTCAAAATATGTAGTAATAGGTGATGGTGTCAGAGAAGTTTTATCATCATTTGAATGTAAGGGTTTTGTAACAGCGTCTAAAACTTAAAAACAAGATATACTTCGAATAACATGCTTGGAATACAAGTCTCTTCCACCTATTAAAGAACATAGGCAAATTATACGAACAATCAAAAAAAGGTACCCTAACGTGAAATCTATAAAGGACAACTGAGATACAAAGCTCAAAAAGGGGGTTTTTGATATACTAATTTATGTTTTAACTGTTTAAATTTAAAAATATAACTTTAACACTTGATTTTCTCGATTAATAGTTTTTGTAATTTTTCAAAAGTTCAAAACTTCATAACTTAAGTTAAACACAGACTTTGACTTCAAATTTACACAATTTGTTCATTATACTTAGGAAATTCATTTGTGCCTTGGATTTATAATAATGATGATGGCAAATAATAGTTCTATGCAATATCTTATGCAATTATATTGATTTTTATTGAAATACTTACAAAAAAATGTAATTATATCATATAGGAGCATATACTTTTATAAAGAATATAAAAGATATGGTAATTTAGAACCAGTATGCATATTTTTGGTAACAGCTGTCATGAACTTTTTTAGTAATCATGCCATGAAATTTTCGCATCAAAAAGTATAGAAAATTGAGGCAAATTTAATTCCAATTTTGTTTTTCATTTTTTTATTATCTGTTTTATTATTGAAGAAAACAAATTGTATAGTTAGAGAGCTTTTTTATTCCAATTTTATAGGAGAACCACCTTAAGTGCATGATATTCTTCTTTGATTGTCAATACTGCGTTCTTTTGTGTAGATAATTTGTTAAAGTTAAATATGCAAAAAGATGCAAAGCCTAAACAACACAAATTTTCGAAAGACAAATAAATCTTATCATGAATATATTAATGTATAATTGAATGGGAATATATTAATATATAATATAATTTAATATGAATATATTAATATATAATATATGAATGTATGAATATATTAATATGAATATATTAATATATAATATAATTTAATTAGAGATCGGATATAGAGTTAAAAACACATCCAATTTTTAATTTGAACTTTTTTTATGCATCTTATATATGTTTATCCATATATAGTAAGATGCATAAAAACTTACCTCTTTAACCTGAAGCTGGAAATTTGAAGTAATTATAAACCACTCTCAATTATTTCTACATTTTTAAATTATCTATATTGAAAGAACATAAAATACTAAATGAAATTTAATACAGTTTTCAAACGCAACATTCAACAGAACATGCCATCATGACAATTCAAACCAGTTAAAATTGGTGTTCCCCAAGGATTTATACTCCTTTTCTATTTTAAATTTATGTAAACAACTTTTCTCATCAAATCTCATCTAAATTAGATTGCAAAAATTTTGCCGATGACACCAATCTGTTTTATTTTTCTAGTTCTGTCAGCAACTTTTTTATAAGCGTAAATTTAGAACTTAAATAACTTCAAACTAAGTACATTTTATTTCATTCTAATTTTTCATTCCAAAAAAACAGTTATGATAGCACTCAATCATCTAAATTTTTTTTGGTGGGCTTATCGAAGAGAAATAATCTTAGAATCTTCAAATAAATCTCAATATAAAAATACCTTAAAACGTAGGTCTACTTTTTAAAGCAAGTCGTTTCAAATCGTACAAAAATAAAAAACTTCTTCATTTATTCATTTGTTCACTTTATCAAAGAGGAAAACTAACTTTTAAAACTACAGATGAATCCCGTTAACTCGGACCCTGGTCCGAGTTAACGGGATTCATCTGTAGTTTTAAAAAGTCGGACTTTTACTAAGTCGGACGGAATTTCAATTCCCCTTGAACATTTTCTATCAACTTACTGTAAAATCATCCGCTTAAGTCGTACCCTGGTTAAGTCGGACCATTCGCTAATTCGTACTGTTTTTTGAGGTCCCTTTGGCAAAAAACTTTGTTTAACTAGGACTTTTATTTTTAATTTGCATATAAGTGCGTATAATCACAAAACTTCCAATACTTCAATAAAAATTTCAAACTTTAAACGCTTGAAAATAAAATACTTTTGCGTCAAATATAATTAAACATAGCTAAATATTTTAACGGAGAGCTTTCGATTCAGTTAAGCTTCGATTAAATTCTATTTGTTAATAACTATTACATAAAAAATAAATATCAATTAAAATTCTAAACTTAGAACGTTCGAAAATTAATTACTTTAGCGTCAAACATAATTTAACGAACTAAACATTTTCACTGATATTTTCGATTCGGTTATACTTCGATCAAGGTTTCTCTACTAAAAATGTTGAAGGTTGCTAAATGAAAGCTATCAAGTAGAACTTTAACAGAAAAATACAAAGTACTAAAAGAACTCGACAAAGGAGAACCATCTGTATCTATATCAAAGAAATATGGGATTCCAAAGGAAACATTGTCTGGATGGTCAAAAGAAAAAAACAAAATATATTCAGAAGTCGAAAAAAATAAAACTTCTGCGAAAAGAGTGCAGATGCCTGTCTCCCTAAATGAGAATTTGGATAAAGCATGTTATATGTGGTTTTTAAACACCCGGCACCAAAACATTCCTGTGTCTGGAACCATTTTCAAAGTCAAAGCTTTGCATTTTGCCAAAGAACTTGGCTGTGACAACTTTCAAGCATCCTGTGGATGGTTAGAGAGATGGAAAAAAAGAAACAATGTATCGTTAAAAACAATTTCAGATATTTTATCATTTTATGTTTTCATTGATATTTACATTTTTTTTAGTAATTTGTCTTAAAAAAAATAATAAGCATGGAACTCTCATTTCTATTCCATCCCCAATAAACTAATAAATTATCAAACCAATTCTGTTGTTTTAATTTGTTTAAAGTCATTACCATTTGTTTAAAGTCATTATTTTAGCTTATTACCACGCAATAAGTAATTAGTGGATAAAGTGCAAAAAAACTGCATAAAGTCCTAAACCATAGCTAATAAAATTTATGGTGATTTTAAAGTTGCTTTTCTTATATTTCATAGGTAAAAGTCAAAATGTTACTAATGAAATAACCGTTCCTTGGACGGAAACAACTTTGCCGAAAATATTGTCTCGTTATAACTCGCGTGATATATTCAATGCAGATGAGTTTGGTTTGTTTTATAAAGCACTTCCAAAAAAAAGTATGCATTTGAAAGGTGAGAAATGTAGTGGAGGTAAGAATTGCAAGATATGACTAACTGGGCTTGCTGCAACTAACAGCTGCAAAAAAACTTGTTGATGTTTCTTATTGGGAAGTCAAACAAACCCCGTTGCTTTAAAGGAATTAGAAGGACTCCATGTCGTTACTGTGCGCAAAAAAAGAGCTGGATGACCTCTGAACTAATTGAGGAGTGGGTTAGGGAAAACGACAGAAAGTTTGCATAAGAAGGCCGTAAGGTAGCATTGGTTATTGATAATTGCACCGCCCATCCGAATATTGAGAATCTTAAATCGGTCACACTCTACTTTTTTTCCACAAATACAACTTCATGTTTGCAGCCGATGGATCAAGGAGTCATAAATGCAATTGATAACGGAAAACAAATGCCTTCTATCTCCATAATTGAAGCTATGAAAATTCTTGTTTATTCTTGGAATGAAGTTTCAGAAACCACTATTATTAACTGCTTCCACAAAGCAGGATTTAAGGAAGGAGTAGGAGTATCAGACAAAGATGAAAAATACTTCCCTGCATTAAAAAATTCAATTGATCAGTTACGTCAGCGTGATAAGGATTTTGTTCCGGAAGATTTTACTTACGAAGATTTGTCAACAATTAATGATGACGTTTTGGTTATGGGAGGAGTGATGACAGATGAAGATATTGTTCAAGATATCGTTGAGGTAGTTGAAGAAGAAACTCAAGAAGAAGAAGGAAACGAAATGTCGGGTGAAACGGTGACAAAGCTAACGACTGAAGAAGTTCGTAAAGCAATTGATACCCTTGTTAATTTTTCGATGTTTACTCAGAGTGGTGAAATTGTAAGAGTAGCTTTGAATGCTTTAAAGCTGTTTGAAAAAGAATTGTGCGAGTCACTGAAACAAACATCAATTTTGGACTTTTAAAAAATCAATATCGCAGCTAGAAAAAAAAATGTAGATTTTTGTCAGCGAGTGGCATAACAAGATCTAGCTTTCTACATTAGTATTTGTATTGAATAAATTAGTAATTTTAGACTATTTTTACCATTTGATTTGGCATAAAATTGGAGAAAGATATGGTAAGAGGAGGCAGAAAAAGTTTCACATTTTAAGAACAAACAGTTGGCTAAACAGTGCATCACCCTAAAAGTTCATGTGTTTTTTATTATATCAAATATTTAACTGAGCAAAATAAAGTCACTCTGGGTTTCTACAGTGGACAGGACACTGAATGAGTTCATCGCCTATTCAATACTCACTATCAAAGATTCGAAGGCTTTGCAAGATTATCACCTTCAGAAATGTTTTTTTACATCAACAGCAAACATTTGTAGAGCATTAGATAACTTTATGTTAGAATTTATTTATTAAAGAATAATCAAAATATTTTGTAGTATGATCTTGATAAAAAAATTTTCAGTGTTGTAGAAACGTTTTTTGGAAATGAGACTGATATTTTTGGAGTTTTTTCTCCTATATGCAATAAAAATAAAAACAAAAATCAGATTTTTTTCTTAGACGTTAAACTTTAATTTTATCATTCTTGGAATGTATGTATTTCTACTCTGTATTGGTGGGTTGTGAGCTTAAAACCGTCTTTAGTGTTAGCTGAACCCTCAGCATTTTTAGAGAAATAGACTCTTGACCTAGAATAAAGCATAATGAAATTTAACAATCGTTTTTTCTGTATCGGTAAATTTTTTTCTTTACTCGATTAGAGCATAAATTGCAATTGCAATCATAATCGCAATCACAATTGCAATCACAATTGCAAAGTACAAAAAAATCAAAGTAATAACGTTTAGCTCTAACACACTTTTTGACGACATTTGTGTTATGCTCACGGCTGTGCCCAATTTAAAAATAATTTGTAATGAATGGTTTTTAAGGAGAAATTAAAACTTTTCAATGGTCTAATTATAAAACATTCCCAGGTATTGGCTGATAAATATAAAGTACTAGCAAGTAACTTAATTGTAGAAAACATTAGAAGTAGTACCCCTTCTGCTAGGTTTATTCCGTTTCAAACAATTTCACAGTTGACTCGGGCACTGGTGTCAATGCGGCGGACAAAAGTTGCAACAGCTCGGTTATGTTCAGCTGACTGTTCATATTCAGATAGAGCAAGTCCAGCGTGTTTCTAATCCCAAAAACCATCTTTGTGAGCCAACGTACTGTTGGTATTTCCAAATAAGAAACACGAAAAGCAATATATACTACCTTTTAGTTTGAAAACCATCAACCATTTTTTATGCATTTTTTCTATTAATTTAAATTTAATAAAAGAGCTTCAATAAATTTCAATCAATTTGTTCCTTCACTGAAACGTTAAGTTAAATCTAGTTTTTCCAGTTTTGCCTTCGGTGGATTTTGCATAAAGTATTTAACCAACTCATTTGATTTCTGTAATCTGGGTCAAAAGTAAAAATGGTTGGACTGGCAGAAGTTTTCTTCTTGTAAGTAAACTCTTCCTCACTATGAACAGTTTTAGATGAGGTTGGTGTGAACTATGTGAACTAATCACATTTCTATTTTCATGAGAGGTGCAAATCTCTAATGACATTGGATCGTCAACCGCAATCATGGATTGGAGATCGAGGCAAGCAAGGACGAGAGTTAAGAGTGTTAAGAAATCCTTTATCTTAAAATTTAAAAGAAAATTTAAAATTACCAAATATTACTCAATTATTTGCTTTTTTTTTTATAAATTTAAAAAAGGTTATTTGGCTAAAAGTTTCATGACTGTGCGCTGTTACAACAATAATCTTGTTTTTCTTATTTTATTTTTTTTTTGTATCTCAGCTGACTTTTTTGCCCTTGTATCACCCGATTTTTCAAAAGTGTTAAAATGTGGTTTAACGCTAACAAGATTGATGTTTTGGAGTGACCCGCACAGTCACCAGACCTAAATCCGATTGAAAATTTGTGGAAGGAATTTGACAGAAATATAAATCGATCAACTGCAACAAATTTAGACCTAATTTGGATCGAAATAAAGGCTGCTTGGGACACCATTACGCCTGAACAAATCCAAAAATTGATCTTGTCAATGGGCCGTCGTTGTCAAGCAGTTATTGACTCAAAAGGGTACCCCACTAAATATTAATTTACCTAAAATAAATTTTTCTTAACTATTAATACAAAGAAATTTTATGATTTTTATAGCAAAGAGACAAAATGATAAATCTTTAACAGGGTGTGCTATTTAAATTGTCCGCTTATTCTGTACCTCTAAATCATTTATATGATCGAACTTTTTTTTACTAAGTTAATTTATATATATATATATATATATATATATATATATATATATATATATATATATATATATATATATATATATATATATATATATATATATATATATATATATATATATAGAAGCTTTAGCCCGAATATGATGGGTTGAACCTTCAAACTCCCACATATCAACCACTTGTGCTGGTCATAATTTATAGAACTGAGCAACAGATTCATGTTTTCATACGTCACTTTTAGTGTTACTGAGTGTGCCACTGGAAGTGATGACTGTGTGTTTCCACTAATGGAAGAACTGCTTTCATACTGCGCTTTGATGAATCAATAAACAATCTCCACTGATTAGCATTGTAAGCAATTCTCACAGATAAGACCTTCAATATTGTTGCAATATAACAAGTCTTGCTTACTTGAAAATAACTGTACCAATTCTGTTTTACGATATACTGCTGCACATACTTATACTAGTTTCAGGAGTAAGAAAATTCCGTTCTTATTAGCGGGGTGCAAGAAGTTCAGCCGATGAATTTAGAAGGTCAGGGTTTTGTACTACAAAATTGCAATCATAAACATCACCATTGACTGCAGAACATGGGCTGTCATTATTTTCAATATCATATAGCTAAGTAGAAGGAGTAGACACAGAAATGGTTTTACAGCGTCCTACAGGCCTCAGGCCTAATGGTACATTAGGATATTGAATCTTTTGCCTGCTCCTCTCGTTGAATCCAACAATATTTGACAATGAAAAATAGCCTTTCACAAAGCCTTTAACAAAGATAAGATTAAAAAAAATTAATAAACTTTTGCATAATTTCACGGTAAATAATCTGTGTCTGAAGAAAGATCAAGAGGATCTTCTCATCAGAATTTTATACAAGAATATAATTAAATTAAATATAAATTAAAAAGTTAAAAGATAATAAGTATAATAAGAACAACAAATAAAATAAGTAAACATGTATATAAACAATAAGAAGGAATAAACTTCTATAAGCGTAAACATGTATATAAACAATAAGTAGGAATAAACTTCTACAAGTGTAAACATGTATATAAACAATAAGTAGGAATAAACTTCTATAAGCGTAAACATGTACAGTTTTGGACAAAACATTTGCAACCAACATCGAACAATGCTAAAAAGTGTTCCTAATTTTACATGTCTTAAAAACGAAACGAACTATACTACCACAGCAAACAGTTCAGGAGTCTGGAGTCATAGCATGCCATTACATGAGCGATCAGCTGACAGGTGACAGCACACAGGCAGAATTTTGTTGACAAGTGCCATTTTGCAGCAGACAAAACAAGTGCAACTTTTTTCGTTTGTTTCATTTTCTTAAGTCTGGTCCGTGTCAACGTTACGGAAGTTTTTTAATAATTAAAGGAAGTATCGAGAAGTTTCCAGAAGTTTCCAGAAGCATGCAGAAGCTTCCAGAAGTTTCCAGAAGAAGCATCTGGAAGCATCCAGTAGCATCCAGAAATATCCAGAAACATTCAAAAGCATCCAGACGCATACAGAAGCATCGAAAAGAAGCATCTAGAATCTTCCAGAACAGGTTCACACATGTTCATTTTACTATATAAGAGACACGTAAATCGACATGTAATTCAGTCAGTATATGGAAGTAAATCAGTCAGTATTATCAAGACAGTTTTTCGAAGTGAGTTTTATCAAAGTGTTTTATCGAAGAACATCAATACAAGAAGTGAAATACAACAAGTGTTTCATTACGTCAATACAGTCCACATCCAACCAAGACGTTGTGTTCCACAGAGCATTATTGTATCATCACAAGGTAAATGTAACACGGTAAGCCTTGAGAAGTGTGATTATTTATTTTTATTATTTTTATGACTTCAAGTGCAAAAATGGCTCCCGACAGTCTTGGATTGGAACTTAGAAAGAAAATTATTGGCTATTACGTAAGTGGAATGTCACAAAAAAGTATTTGGGATAAATATCGCGTGAAAAAATGGACCGTATCAAGACTATGTTCCAAATATCGTTCTACGGGGTAGTTGGCAGCAGATAATAAGGTGGAAGACCGCGTTCCACTACTTCTAGAGAGGATTCTATGATTGTCAGATCCGTCAAGAAGGATCCCTGGATATTATCAGTTGAGATACAAAAGCAATTAGAGCTGCCTGTATCGGACCGAACAATTAGACGACGTGCTGTTGAAGCCGGATTGTTTTCTCGACGCCCTGCAAAGAAACCGCTGATTTCACTAAAAAACCAGAAGAAAAGACTCCTGTTTGCTACATCTCATATTGACTGGAATGTGCAGAAATGGCGAACTGTCCTGTTCAGTGATGAATCGAAGTTCAACATCATTGGGAGCGATGGCATTTGCCGTGTACGTCGACCGGCCGGAAAACGCCTCGATTTACGTTACTGCCATAAGACCGTGAAGCATGGTGGAGGCAATGTAACGGTCTGGGGGTGTTTTTCTGCTAACGGTCTAGGTCCAATACATCGAAACGATGGAATAATGGACCGTTTTATGTATATAAATATCCTGAAAGATGTTATGTTACCTCATGCTGAATGGAATATGCCAATAAAATGGGTTTTTCAGCAAGACAACGATCCGAAACACACTGCAAAAGTAGTCAAGCAGTGGTTTCAAGACAACCACCTATCGGTGATGGATTGGCCGCCTCAATCTCCGGATCTCAACCCTATCGAGAACCTGTGGGAGATCGTCAACCGCAGAATTAATCGTGAAGGTGTTCGTAATAAGGATCAACTGTTTTAACAAATCCAAAAGGCCTGGGCAGCAATTCCACAAAGTTTCATTGATCACCTGATCGAATCTATGCCTCGAAGATGCAAGACTATGATCAACAACAAAGGATTGGCCACGAAATATTGATAGCGAAATACAGCTTGGTCAACATTTTGTCAAGTTGCACTTGTTTTGTCCAGAAGGAAATAAACTTTTTTTAATACTTTTGATTAATTTAATAATTTTCGTGTACAAATAATGAATTTTGTGATGAATAAAATTTGAAAAACTTTGTCTTTAAACAGTTACATAGTTATTTCTCTAAATTGAAAAAATGCAGCACTTTTATATAAAGAAACTAAATTAGCATTATTTGGTTGCACTCGTTTTGTCCGATACTGTATATAAACAATAAAAAAGTACCAAAATATATTTTTAATTTTTACTACTAATAATAACTCGATATATTATCTAATGAAAAAATGAGGTTTTTCAGTTTTTTTTTGAAAAGGCAAAAGGTAAGGTAAGGTAGTTCCAAATTCGGAAAACAATTTTATTCCAAAGGTGAGGCGCTCGATAGATAATATAAAATTGATTAAAGTTTGTTTGACAAATAGGTACGTTTAAAAAGTTATTATTTCTCAAAATATACTTACTGATTGATTTAAAAGAGAAAAGATCTTTGAAGACAGCTAGAGATAAGTTATTTATTCACATATATACGAAACATAAAATATTAAATACACTTAACTTATATATATTCAGAATTCTCATTTCAATGAAATAATGCTTCGAATGAGGGCGTTTCTGACGGAGATAAAAGACGTTGCAACTTTCTTTTTCTGTACTTCTCCAAGCAATATTGGCATAATTTAGATAATTAAGTATAAATAAGTAATAAAGTTAAATTAAGACTTTCTTATTGAGATTCATGATTTATATAGGATCCCCATGTTTTTATAAATTTTTGTGCTTATATAATCAATATCGTGATTCCAAGTAATGTTTTCATCAAGATAAACACTTAAAAATTTAGTTACAAAAGCTCTTTTTATTTCCTTTTGATCGATAAAGATTTGAGGTAATTTTGATGGGAGAAATCGCTTTTTTGTAATCGAATGAAATAAAACCCTTTTTTTTATTTTATTAGTATTCAAGGTTAACTTATTACACTTGAACCAATTAGATATATGTCTGAGTTCTTCGTTCACTGTTTTAAAAAGTTCAGCGATATCGTAGTTAGAAAGGAATAAGTTTGTATCATCTGCATACATAATGCTCGTTAGTTTTGAAGCTTTATTTAAGTCATTTATATAAATTAAAAAAAGGAGACGTTCAAGAATTGAACTTTGTGGGACACAGGTTATATTAAGAAAAGTGGGTTGGTAATCATTCTTAAATGGTACAAATTGTTTTCGGTTAGATAGATAACTTTTAAACCATTTTAAAATTTTATTTTTTATTCCGTAGTATTTGAGTTTATAAATCAAAGTATGATCACCATACGTATCAAAAGCTTTTGATAGGTCAATAAAAATTCCTAGTGTGTATTGTGATTTTTTGAATGATTTTGAGATTTCACGTACAAATTGGATAATTGCATGTTCATTTGAGTTATCTTTCTTAAAACCAAATTGATTGATGTAAAGTAGATTATCATCATGAAAATATTTTTATATTCTGTTAAACATAACTTTTTTTAAAATTTCTGAAAATGTGGAGATGATGGAATAATTTTTGCAATTTTTAGTTATTCTGGGAATACTCCTTGATGAATAGAAGCCCTAAAGATTTTTAAAAAAATAACTTTAAGTTCTTCAAAGCAATCTATAACCACGTTTCCATTAATTTGATCTACTCCAATTGCTTTATTTTTTTAAGCAGATTTGAAGGCTCTTTCAAATTCATCAAACATTAATTCGGAAGATAACTCATCTGAACAAATGCAATTATCCAGGAGTTCTAGATAATCAGTAAACAAAGATTTGGTCTGAGGGATTTTTTCAGACAGTGTTGGTCCGATATGAGTAAAATATTTGTTAAATTCTTGAGGTATAGTTTTTGGTTTATATAAATTTTTGTTATCGGCTCTAACCATTCGTGGCAGGAAACCGGGGCATGATTTCTTATTGCCAATAATTTCTTTCATTATTTTCCATGTGCGCTTTGTGTCATTTTTAAATGTATTGAATAATTGGAAGTGATTTGTTGTTCTTATAGATTTTTTTCGCTTGAAGCTGTTCGTTTTTTTTAAATTTATGTATAACTTTTATTTTATTCTGGATGATTTTTTAAAACCTTTAGTAATCCAGAGTGTATTGATTTTCTTAGTTGTTATTGTTTTTTCTATTATTGGGAGATTAACTTCATAAACAGAAGAAAATGTATTGAAAAAAGTTTTATAAATATTATTTGCGTTATCATTAAAACTTGCTTTAACAATGCAGTAATGATAGTTAGTCTTTAAATAATTTAATATTAGTCTCATTATTAATGCGTTTTCTTATTACTTTTTTGGTATTAATGTTTCTTTCTGGGTTTGTTTTATTAAGTTTAGGAATAGAGGAAAATGATTGTTGTGTTTATTATTATTCTAGTGGATCGATTTATTAAACTAACTGATCCTGTTTCAAAAATTGCATCATAAAAGTTCTTAATTTTTTGGTCGTCATTATAAAGAAAACAGCTCATATTTAAGTCTCCGACTATATAGTTTTCTTTTTTATTGGTTATTTTTTTAATGATTTGTTGTAAGAACATGCTCAGGTTTTCGCTCACACCGTCAGGTGGCCGATAACAACTGCTTAATAAAATGTTTTTAGTTTGATTGTTTGTAATTTCAACAGTTACAATTTCTTTATCGCAGTCAGAAACGCTCAAATCATTCCTAAAACAATACTCAAGATTTTTGTGAACATAAATTAATACACCACCTCTTATTTGTTATAAATTCATAAACTCATAAATTAATACACCACCGCTTATTTGTTTTTCTCTCCATAGAAATTATATTAAAATTAGGAATATCAAAATTACTACTTATTTCATCTACCGTGATCCAAGTTTCAGTTAAACAAATTGTATTAAAAATGTGTTTAGTTTCTTCTAATTGATTTACAAATTTTTCAAAATTGCATTTCAAACTTTTATATTGAGGTGGAGAATCGCAATTTGATTATTATTTTTTTCGCGAGCATTCTTTTCCTAGCCAACTTTAAGAAACCCTTAAAGTTGGCTAGGAAAATGATACGAACAATCGGATAAAATACTGTGATAAAAATTATTTTCGGGGTTTTTGATTTTCTTCAGAAGAAAAGAGCGTTGTCACATATAAATTAAATAAAAAGGGATTCAAAGTTATGAGTCATAGCCATGGTAATAAATGGAAAAAAAAAATCAAACAAAAGATTTCTTTATAGGAGTGCTAGTTATTTTTTAAGATATTTTTCAGTCCAATTTTATCCTGATCGTCCAGTTTACATCCAAAGTACGCATGATAATATTTCTTTGTCAAGTGTGATATTTTCATCTCAGCCACAGTGTAAAATCGTCCGAAAGCAACACAAAACAAAATTAGTCACTAAAAAATTTTCAAGACAGAGACAGAATAATACTTTTAAGGTTTTCTCAAAATCCTGACTTAATATATTGCTGTATGAAAAGTAATACCGATTTATTTAAATTATTATAATTACTTTATTATTGTTATAATTATTATTGTTGTTATTGTTATTGTTGTTATTATTACTATTATTATTATTACTAAGATTAATTGTATATAAATAAACTATTTTTTTAAGGTATTTACTAGAGATTAGTATTTCAATACTATTTGTAATTAGCCGTGAAAATTTATTTTCAAAATATGTATGATGGATTGATTGATTGATTGATTGATATAAACAAACCCAGCGCATTAAAGTTTTTCTTTTTTAGCAAGCTTTCAGAAATTCATAATGTTTTACTTGCAGTTTTTTCATGTAAACCAGTGTTATAAAACCATGTTTTTGCATTGATAATGGGCTTTTTTCAAAAACAAATAATCAAAATGATTTGACATTTATATATTAGATTAGTGTCTACAATATGTACTACAATAAATGTTTACTGCTTTGATCATTTGGTAAATAAAAAAATAAAAAATTCTCTATATCCCATAGATTATAGTATACACAGCAAAAAATATAACGCTAACATAACGGTTACATAACGGTAAATGAAAAGTTTGTATGTTATATGTATATATATATATATATATATATATATATATATATATATATATATATATATATATATATATATATATATATTCTCTTCCTGATGATGCAGCAATGGTAAAACTTAAAGTTGAAGAAAAAAGTTAGATAAGTGTCTTTTACTAATTTATATATATATATATATATATATATATATATATATATATATATATATATATATATATATATATATATATATATATATATATATATATATATGTATGTATATAAATCCCTAAATAAAATCATATAATATATGATTTATATATAATATATTATTAATATATTTTTAATTTGATTAGTTAATGTGCGTTATTATTACCACAAAATAATATTTATACAAAACATGGTTTAATATCATTACTTTCATAGTTTTTATTGTAACTAGAAAAGAAATAACAAAGAAGAAGATAAAATGGTCAAAGCTGTTCTTGTTAAGTACCTTGGCGAACAAAAAATTGTTATTGCTAATAATAGCAGTATTATTGATTTTTTAAATAATGGTGTGCATATTTATTTTTAAAAATTTCAGAAATACACGTTTAATAATGTTTATAGATTGCTGTTAAGAATAATATAAAATTTTTACATAATATTTTGTCTAAGTAAAATTTTTGCAAATGTTTATGCATGCTATTTAATATTTTCATTTTAATTCTTAATCAAGTTTACATCGAGTAACTTTAAAAGCAGACTGCTAAACATTTCAATATAATATATAAAATATATCTTTATTTATACACATAAACATATATATTTTATTTTATTATGTTTTATTTTAAGTTGCTGCTTTTAAGTGGGGTTGTCAAATTCTGGTGTCAAAGTTACCCCACATTACCTTTTTAACTTTTTAAACTCTTTTTAAATAAATTTGAAATATGCTTAGAGCCTACAAAAGAGACAGATCTGAAGAAAAAATATGTTTTGTTTTTATTTTAGTTTCAAAGTTGTGTTTTTATTTAAAGTTATGTTTTTATTTTAGTTTCAAAGAAGTTTGCTAGTACAAGTGGGAACATTTGTGGAATCACATGGAATGGATGTAATGTCGATGAAGATACTTTTGTTGCCATTCTAAATGAGCAAAATCTGGAAGTTGAGGCCTTGTCTTTGCCAGTGTCTAAGCTTTCTAAGTCTTTCTGCCAAATATCATCATGCTTACCAGCAGAATATTGTTCAAAGCATTCATCCAATCCTCCACTATTGACTTATGATGAGACACCTACTTCACACCAACAATCTAGTGCCCAATCAAATTTAGAGAGCGCAGCAGATGTATCTAAACCAGTATTTATTCAAGAAGCTTTAGCTCATGCTAAAACGTGCGTTTTCACAGTCTTCATTGACAGGCATCCATTCAACTATCTTATACTGCTCAAGTGGCTTTCGCATCTAATCCACTAACAAATACAATCCAAAAAGTAAGGTTAAATTGTTGTATTTGTGATTTTAAAACATATAGACGTTATATAATGATATCTCATCTTAAATTACATGGTCAGGCAGGTTCAGTAGTATGCGATAATTGTTTTACTAAATTTAAAAGTGTTAGAGGTTTTCAACTTCATTATAAAAACTGTCTCATTCCAATTACTATGGTTGAAGATGTTGAAGAAATTGATGACACTGTTGAAGAAATTGACATTGAGATTCCAACAGAGAATAGAAAGCTTGGTGCATTAGCTCTACACCTGAGAGGAAAATATAGATGTTCTGAAAATGTAGTCAATATTATTTTTTCAAATTTAAAATATATTTTAACTGATAACACACCAAAAGAAGAGCTATCTACGATTTGCCAGCAATTATCAGCAGAATATTTAAGAAAGCAGTACTTTAAAAATGCTTTCAATGTACCAAAAGTTGAATCTATTTCTGAAAATGGCTTACAGGGATGCTATATTTTATTTAAAGAAATACTTAAGTTTATTTTAATATCCCCTGAATATGATAAGTGTTTAGAAAATTCTTCTGAAATATTGATTTCATTGTTTTCAGATGATTTAGGTATTACCAATCTAATAGGTAAATCGAGAGGAAACCATAAGTTGTGGGTTTTGTATTTTCAGTTGTTAAATGTACCTGATTATAGCCTCAGTAAAACTTTTTCAATATTTCCCTTATCAATAACTGGTTCTAAATCAGTTAAAAATGAAATCTTCATGAAATCACTTCTGCTCGATTCAGTTCAATCTCTAATTGAGCTATCTTTATTTGATTCCTCAACTTTAACTGATACTAAAGGTAAGCGATTCACAGTTAAATTGAAGAACTTCATTGGTGATTCGTTAGCATGTAATGCAATTGCTGGTTTTAAGGAAGACTTTAACAGGAAGGTTCTTAGGTGTTGTCGAGTTTGTAATTCTACTCATTCAGATATGCTTATTCACAATAGACATTCTCAGTGTATTGTTCGTGATATAGAAGAACATAAGATAAGAGTCCAAGAACTTGATAATCCACTTCTACCTCCCAAACAACGTCAAAAATGGTCAAAATTGTAATGTGTTCATTTTGCAAGCATTTTATCAGAAATTAGAAATTTTGATGTCACAAAACAAGTGCTTTTTGATCCCATGCATGATTTGTTAGAAGATGTAATACCTTTACAGATAGAACTTTACTTAAATAACGCTAATTTTTAAGGTTTATTTACACTAGATAGCTTAAATGACTTTGTAAAGTGCTTTCAGTATCCACTGGACAGTGAAAAACCACCTGTAATAGTCGATTTAGTTATTAAGGGCAAATTTGGAATTGCTCAGGTGCTATCTCTTTGCAGTATTTTGCCTATTTTTTTGAGAACCACTGTGGTTGATCTTCATTTTTCATGCCTAATTAAACTTCTTCATATACTTCAATTATGTCTTTCTCCAATTACAACTGATGCTTATTTATTTTGCTCAGAGGAAAAAATAGCTGCTTATCATACACTTTTTATGGAAATCCAGAAAAATTTATACCTAAGCTTCATTGTCTCAAACATTATCCACATCAATCCAGACAATTTGGTCCTCTACGATACCACATGTGCATGGGATTTAAGAGAAAAAACCAAGTAATTAAAAATATCAGACATTTTAATTTTAAAAATATGCCATATACAGCCCTAAAGGGAATGATTTTAAACACTGTATCATCTTTTTACAGTTCTACTGGTGAGTTGAATAATGGAGTTCTCTGTGAATTAGATCAAGTAACTTTTAAGAAAAATGTAATATCTCGTATTCAGGTTAATGGTATTAAATATTGTCTTGGGTCATGTTTGTGGTTTAATAGTGGTTCACAATTTCTTACTTATATAATTAAGGAGATACAAGTCAGAGGTGACAAAAAGTTTTTTATTACAACACAGCTCCAGTCTGTTGCATATGATAAGATAAGAGGATTTTTTAGTGGTATTGAAGATATTAATATTCCTTTAACACCTATTTCAACAAAAAATATTCCTTTTCCTTGGCCTGCATTTTACTTTAAAGAAGCTGGTAACATCTATATTGTACCCCCAGTACTTCCATATATTACTTGTAATCAAATAGCTTAATACAGTTGATGTCATTCATAAAGTACAAATGCACCTATTTACAGAGTGAGAAAATACAACCAAAAGTTTACTGAAAGAATAATATTGTCACAAATTATTTTAGACTGAGTTTGTAAATGTTATTTTGCTTAATTATATATATATATATATATATATATATATATATATATATATATATATATATATATATATATATATATATATATGTATATATATATATATATGTATGTATATATATATATATATATATATATATATATATATATATATATATATATATATATATATATATATATATATATATATTGTTATATACGTTTGTATAGCTTTTTTTCAATATTTGGAATTTATACTTCTTTATTTTTTTTAAAGTTAATTGAGTTTTGTATAGGCGGTTAATTGAGTTTTATATAGGGCGGTGCGATTGTCAGGCTTACATCCTGATATTGATGAAAAACATTTTTTGACTTATGAAGCACTGATTATTAAATGTTATAGTTTATAACTTGTTCTAAATTTTTTATTATAAAAATAAATTTGCATTTTTTTATTTGAAGATTTTACCATGTCAAATTTAATAACGACTTACTCCTAATATTATGGTATTAATATCTACTTGCATATTGATTTAGATTGATAAAATTCCTTTTATTGGTGATGTTAGACAACAACTCATTAATTGCTTTCCTCCACACATTAAACAATTTGTTAGCAGCAACTCTGTAGTAGAAGATAAGATTGTGGCCAGAGAATTAATGGCTTGTCTGTTATCATTCTGCTTCTCCCATATCCCAACTCAAGCTATCATTGAAAATAGAATTCTTCTGCACAAAATATTTTTTTCAAAGTTAAAGTTGACTTGTCTTGACTTATATCCTTGTTATGGTCAACGATGGATAAGTGAAATATTATGTTTAATAATGTATTTGTTAGTCCAATTTGTTCATACTAAAAGTGATAGTATTAATTATGCATTTAAAGATTTTATTCTTTTTAAGTTCATGTACTTTTTGGTTTAAATAGATAATCATTTATGCATGATGTATTATTAATAAGTAAATTTTTAAAGTTAATGTTTTTTAAAATTTTTATTTGACAATTTATGCATTAATGTTTGTTTAGCAAACAGCCTCATGAATTTGTTATTACTTTTTTTTTATAAACTATAAGATTATATTTTGGTTATGTTAGGATCTCATTTTTAAAAGGTTGCCAAACAATTTTCGACAATGACAGTATACCAAGTGTCACAGCTTAAAGGTGAAAAGGCTTCCACAGGTTTCTGTTTCAAATAACAATAGGAAACTCGAACCTGTTGTGACTGAATTGGTAGCTAATCAAGAGCAGCTATTAAACGATGTTGAAGTAAGAAAAATATAATTTATGTATTTAAGCAATATTTATATTATTTAGATATTCTTGTAAATAGTTTTTCTCTTAATTTATTCCGGTTTTTATTAGAGTAGTTTTTATAGCTCTTGTATGATTAAAATCGACTAGTACTTTTCATTTTAAAATGAATTTAAAAAAAAAAAACCTTCACAGCCAACCTTGTCTATTTTAAATAGACAACTATTTAATAATGAGACATTCAGTGTAATACCAAAGAGAATTGGTTTTGCTCCTACACTAATGCTGGAGGAAGCAATTCGTTTTTATGCTGATTTTAAGGATGCTACAGTCAAGATACAAGCAATGTTGTTTTGGATTTCTCCAGACTCTGGTAACCACACTGATAATTTGTTAAAGCTCCAGCAGAAACTTATTTTCAACAAGACATGTGATAAATTGTTTATGAAAGTGGATGTAAGTTTATCACCTGAATATTAGAATTTATTTTGAATTAAACAACATGCATGTCTATGTTTCCATGAAATAACTTTTCTTCTGTCTCATTTTTTTTGTAGCAGTTTAATTCTTTCACAAAAATAATTTTAAACTGGAATGTATGTGAAAAACTGGTATGTGTACTTTAAAAATTTTCACAATATTTTTTTGCAATATTTTTATACTATTATACTATTATATATATTCTTTAGTGTGAGTCTATTGGAGAATACATAAGAGTGCCAAGTTCTTATGGTCCCCAAGTGATTTTTAATCACAAGGAATATGGCATAAAAAGTCGACACGGTCTTGAGATGGACACTCAGCCATTAGTCAGTACCAGTTAGATGGTGGTGATTTTAGTTATTGTGTATTATTTATTGGACTTATCATATCCATCTTGTTTTGGGCAGTTGCTTGATTTTTTTCAAGAGATATGTGGATTTGAACAATTTATTTTCATATCAAAAAAGTGCAATGCACTGTTGAACTCTTTCCGAAATAATGTAAAGTTTGTTTGAAGTAAACTTTTGCATGATCCTAAACTACATGATATACTAATGATATATAGAATAATTTATAATGATTACAAACTAATACTAATAAAAGTATTTGCAAAGCATTTGACCTGCCATTGGACATTAGTTACATTTTATCTTTATAAAAAAAAAAAAATCAAATGCATGGATATATAAAGAGATATTCACTCTGTTAAATGTTCAATATCAAGCAGAGTAAATATTTCCGTAGGAACCAGCATTTTGGATAGAATACTGAAATTTCCTTAAAACATAACGGATAAAATAACGGGTAATTACCCGTTATCTCAGGTTTTCAAACATAACGGATAACATAACGCCAATTTTCGTGTTTTATAACGGGTAATTACCGTTATGTTTAATGTATAATTCGTATGAAAATAACATAACGGCAGTTACCGTTATGTTATTTTACTATAACGAGTAGTTTTTTTACTGTGTATACTTCATAATCAAATTTATATTTAAATCAATATATAAAAACTACATGGAAATATGATATAAAGTATAAAGTTGTACTTGTAGTTTGTAGTTTTTTTTTTCTTTTCTTGGTACATTAGTTATAACCTCGGTACTTTAGTTATTATCTCGGAGCTTTAAAACTGTTAACAGATACAGTGCATACAACGTCTGACAGCAATGCGTTCCAATAATTCACTACTCAATTTGTGAAAAACTGATACTTTGCTTTCAGTTTTTTGCGAATTCTTTTGTTATTATTAGAAAATTTTCTCTGATTTTTATTGGATTTTACACCCCGCTATGAAGAACATGTGGTTCACTCCACGAGAGAATATCTATTTTATTAACAATTATATACGCTTGTATCAGATCTCCCCTAATTCGACGGGTTTCTAAGAAAGTTTAGTTTAGTAGAATCAGACAATCTTTGTGTGATAGTTGACGGTAAGAAGTTTTTAAACAGGTTTTGCACTTTTATAATTAAAATGAATTGTTGGCTATCACCGCCAATACCTATGTGCACGATTACACTTTTTTTTAAAGTCATTTAGGTGCTCCCAGAAGTCATTATGGTCTCATCACAGAGCTCCGTAACAATATGTGACAAGTGACTTCCTTTAACTAAGAAATAAAGGCCTCTTTCCTTACCAATGTAGCCTAATAAGCTAGGGCCGGCGTCTAAGCAAGAACTCTAGCCACTGCACCACAAATACACACATTTAACGATATTGAGTTTCATACGCCAGATTTTAAGCCATTAGAATGTGATGCTGATATCACTTTGAGTCTAAAAGGGCCAGCAATTTTTGTCATCAGCATACATTTTACACGGGTGGTTAACAATATCGAATATCTTGTTTACAAAAATAATGATTAGTATTGGACCCAAAATGAATCCTTATAGGAAACCACTCAACAACTCCAACCACAAGGACACACATTACCCATCACTTTTTGTTAAAACCGCTGCTGTAAAAATGATTTTATTCAACTTAAGAGATTTCCGGTGAAACCATATGCCTCAGGTTTGTGAATTAGTCGCTTTAGTGAAACAATATCAAATGCTTTACTGAAATCTATGAATACTACATCCGTAGATACTTTTTCACATAATGCTTTTGACATTATTTCCATCAACTCCAATAAATTAGTCACTCATGCTTTTTATTAATGAATCCATATTGATTGGTTGAAATAAGGCTATGCTCGACTAAGTGATCGACCAAACTGTTACGTAATAATTTCTCCATCACTTAACATATAATTGATGTTAATTATATAGGCTGGTAATTTCCTGGGTTGAGTCTACTTCCTTTTTTGAACAGTGTTGTTAGCCTTTTTTCATATTTCAGTACAACAACCACTATCTAACGACTTCTCAAAATTTGTGCTTAATGGTATCAAGAAACTGTCAGCACTTTTCGGCACTTACATTATCCACACCAACAGTGTGGATTTTTGTACCCAATCGCTTTACATCAAAACCATAGTTTATTTTTAGCTTTTAAATTATTTTGGATGCCTTTATTTATCCATTTGCTAACACAATGAGTTCATTTTGATTAAGTCACTAAAACGTTAGTTTTGCATGCAGCTTCCTAGTGGTTCAAGAAAATTTTATAAATCTTATTAGTATGGAGTCTGTTGAATACAATCTGCCAGTCAATATTGTTGAAGTATTTTGATATTTTTACAAAACTACTTTTGTGATAGATGCGTTTTTAACCGGTTTATTTAGAACTATGTTTTAACAGAGTAATCCCATTAAAGGGCGTAATGAGTTTTTAGTAATTAACTACCAAAACGAGCTTAAAGCTCCTTTATTTAAAATATTTAAAGACTCCTTAAAGGAAGGTATCTTTCCTGAAAAACTGAAAACTGCGAAAGTAAAACCCATTTTTAAATCAGGAGATACAAGGGAAATAGGCAATTACAGACCAATATCAATACTTTCTACATTCTCTTGAGAATGTAGAAAAAAGATACTTGAGAGAATTATGCACAATAGAGTATATACTTTTTTTAAAGAAAATAATTTTATTTACTTTAAGCAATTCGGTTTTCAAAAAAATACATCAACTGAACACGAAATCCTTCACCTTGTTGATGAAATAAAAAACTCTTATACAAACGGAGAAGTTACATTAGGTGTATTCATAGATCTCTCTAAGGTTTTTGATACAGTTGAACACAAAATATTATTATCAAAGCTTAACAAGTATGGTATAAGAGGTAGAACAAACAAATGGATAGAAAGCTACTTAGATAAACGTGTGCAATCTATATACTATAGAGATAATAAACTCTCTAATCCTTCTATATTAAAGTTTGGTGTTTCTCAGGGTCCAATACTTGGGCCTTTGCTTTTTTTAATCTATGTTAGCGATCTCTATCGGGCATCAAAAAGAATTTCAACTATAATGTTTGCTGACGATAGCAACTTTTTTATCTCCGGAAAAATTATAAACGAACTGTGCGTAGAAATGAATCATAAATTAAAAAAAATTTCTGGATGGTTCAGGGAAAATAAACTTTCTATTAACTCAAGTAAAACGAAGTTTTCTTTATTTCATCCTTCTTATAAAAAAAAGGAAGTCGAATCTTCTCTTCCAAAATTGTTTATTGAAAATAAATAAAAAAGTAGCGATAATGTTATTAAATTTTTAGGTGTTTTTATTGACGAAAATCTAAATTGGAATAAACATATCGCCTATTTAGGTAGTAAAATATCTCGAAGTATCGGAATAATATATCGATCACGCCATTTATTGAAAAAGCCGCTACTCAAACAAATCTACTATAGCTTTGTTCAAAGTTATTTAAATTACGGTAATACAGCATGGGGTAGTACCTATAAAAGCAAACTAGAACCTCTCTATCGTAAACAGAAGCATGCTATACGAGTAATTAACTTTAAAAATAAAAAAGAAAACACAAAGCCTCTTTTTGAACAGATGTCTTTACTAACATTCTTTGAACTAAATATATATAATGTTCCATGGCCTACTTAAATACACGGCCTTCTATTCTGCTTAAACCGGAAAAAAAATAGAAGGCCAGTTAAAAAACGCATATTTTGTCGGATGGACAATCTTTCTCAAAATATTTTAATTATTGAGCTATAGATTTCAAGTAAGTAAATCTGGCTGAGGATAAAAAATTTTGCGTTGGCTTAATCGAAGTATATACTATACTTCACTAAATTTTGTAAAATTTTAGGCTTTTTTTTAGGTTTCTTTTCAGTAATAAATAGTAACCATGATTAATAATTGTCTTTATTGAAAACAACACAACATTTATTAACCTTCATAATTATATATTATTTAAATGATTATAGAAAGACATGGGTTATATTTGTCAGTAGAATTTTTAAGATATTCAAGGACTGTATAAGAAATAAGAATACACAAATTCTCAAAAGTAAGCTTTAAAAGTATTTTAAAAATTTTTACACAAATTGTTTAAAAATGTGAAACAAAAGATTCTTATTTTTATCTCTGTCTTTTTTTAAAGGCAACAATGTTATCTATAGCAATGGAATCTGATGTTATTAAAATAAATATTTGAAATAACAGTGTGTATAATTTCCTTTCCACAATTTTGGTGATTTAAACATAAAAATGGTTGGTAACTTTCTCTACTGTCAAGAACTAACTTTACTGCTTATCGATGTTGCATTTGAGATCGATAAATAACATCAAATACATGATCTAACATAGCAAAACTATCACAGAGATATTCTAAAAGGGCTAGTGATGGAGTTGTTAGCCCACCTCTGGAAAATTTATTTAAATAATTATAGTCATTCGACTCCTGTTGAAAATGTTAACTACAAAGCAACTTGCAACATATTTTAAACTTCTAATAACATCTTTCAAACTGACAAGAAACCTGCCACCACTCATTTGGCAGTATTGTCCAAATCTTCTTTCTAACGGATCACTTTGAAAACGAGCAGTCAATATAAATTTATAATTACCTTCCAATAGATCCAGTGCCGTGGCGTGGTACATTTGGGCCCCCCCCAAATCATTTTTTTGGGCCCTAATTTTGTGGCATCACATTACAGGATATATATGCGTCACATTTTTTCTAAAGGCTAAAAACATCAAAAATAAGACATATAAGTATAGACAAACGTATATGTACGGATAATTATCAGAATAATGTTTGTTATATTATATTGGTAATACTTCAAAACCTGTAATAAATCACATATTCACAATTGTCACAGAAATGACTTGTGGCGAACTTTCATACTTGCAAATTTGTTGATTATCTCCTCATAATTTAATTTTCTTGCCACATCGTTCTCAATTGACAGCATCGCCAGAGAAGACAAGCGGTCATCAACCATTGTTGACCTATAAAAAGTGAAAAGAAATGCATAGAGCTACATCTATTATGTATAAAGTAGCAAGATTAAATATACTGACCTATGAAAAGTCTTAATCAATTTTAGCTTGCTGAAGCTACGTTCAGCACTTGCGACAGTTACTGGTGAGGTAAGGATTATGCGTAACACAATGGCAAGATTTGGATAAGTTTCTTGCAGCTCTTCTTTATAAATGTAATTAAGAAAATCATGTGCAGATTTCATGTGAGTACTTTCTTTCTCCTGTACCACTATGACAAATCGTTTTAATTCCATTTCCAGATCATCCGAATCTATATCGCCAAGCTTTGCTTGCAAATTTTTGCAATATAAAGACAAAGAATTTTCTTTACAGATTTGAATAAGATTCTCAGAACGGTATAGGAAGTCATAGAGCTCTGTGATACTACTGACTTGTTCAAAACGCTCCTTTACTGATCCCATTGACATATCAAGGAGTGGTAAAAAGAAATCAACTTTAAACTTCTGTTCTAATTGGATGGTGTGAGCTTCATCGGCACACTCGTATGAATGAATCATCTTTTTTTGTCGGGAACGCACTTCTGGAAAAATTTTTGCAATGTCCAACACTTCTGCGATTTCTGATGCTTTCATGTGTGCGTCTGAAAATCCAGTTTCACGATATTGCTGAAGAAATGTATATGTGGCCTTTATTTCACTATCCAAGACATCAAGGGAAGTTGTAGAGGACTGCAGAAGCTTACTTGATTTGTTAATTTGGTATAAAACGTCATACCAAATAACGATTGACAATATGAATGGCCATGTCATCATATATTCCATCAGCGAACATACTTCTGTAGCTGTTGCGCCATCTCTCTTCTCTAGAGCATACACTTCCAATTTTTCTAATGCCTCTAATATCTCTTTCAGGTGATAGCGAAGAGGTTTCACACAGTTTATTCTACTTTCCCATCTGGTATCGGATTGAGGCTTGACAGAAATGGGTATACATGACTTTAAAATATGCCATCGAGCAGGAGATGATGAAAAGAGTGTATACAATCTTGAAAGAACTCCGAAAAAAGTAATTGCACTGTTGGATGACTTTGCACCGTCAACAATGACTAGATTAAGTGAATGGTTTGCACACGGAACATATAGAGCTTTGGGATTCATTTGAAGAAGCCTAGCTTGAACACCCTTTGCCTTTCCTTTCATGTTAGCACCGTTATCATAGGATTGGCCTCGACAGTCAAGAATATTTAATTCCCACTTTTTTGTCTGATCTAGAAAGGCATCCAAAAGCCCTTTTCCAGTGGTATCATCTACCTTGAGATATCCAAAGAAATTTTCAGAAATGTTGATACCTGTCCCAGGAATGCAAACTACTGATCGTAGGATTATGCTCATTTGTTCTTTATGTGAAACGTCTGGCGTACAATCCAAAATAATGGAAAAATATTTCGCTTTCTTTACTTTGGAAAGGTTTTCGGCTTCAATCTCCTTGGCTAACAATTCAATCAACTCATTCTGGGTATCATTGCTCAAATAATGTTCATTAGTTTCTTTCTTCTGAATCCGACGTAAAAGTTCATCGAGCACACTATCATACTTCGCCATCAATTCAAACAACCCAAGAAAGTTTCCATTGTTCTTGGAACCAATGACCTCTTGTGAACCACGGAATCCAAGATTCCTCGCAGAAAGAAATAGAGTGATGTCTAGTAATCGTTCCAATACTGCTCTCCAAAATTTTCGCTCTTTTTGAAGCAACTTGTATTGATGCTCATCAATGGTTGTTTGATTCATTATGCCTGCAATCTTGAATTTGGTAAAATATATAAATATTTATTATATTTAATGACAAAATTTTTTTAAAAACAGTTTACCTTTTCGTAATGTCATCCACTGTTCAAAGCACCTGAGATGTGTACTTCCTGTTTCATGATCATTCAGTTTTTTGGATAAACCTTCCCATGTGTTCATCCCTTGTCGGAATGGTGAATCTGATATACCAAAAAGTTTGCAACAGAAGCAAAAAACTTTATTACTTTTCATAGAATACACAAGCCATGACCGTACAATAGTTTCTCCATTCTTCATCTGTCGTTTATAATAAGTCACTGAAAATCGTCGTCTTTCTTGATTGTGTGGAAAATCTATCTCAATTTGCTTTACACCACGTTCAACAATGTCACACCTCTGTGCATCAGAAACATTTTCTGGCCAATCAGAAGGATCATCACTGAGAAAAAGAAGTGGCAGTGTTGTGGCAGTTGGTATACACTCACAGATTGCCATATTAGAGTCTCCTTCAGCAGACAAACCAAAACAAGAAACAGAATCATTTTCTGCATTGGCTGTAACATCATTATTGGTTTCTGTTATTGCTACTGATTCACCATCAGCTTGAACTGCTGGTTTCAAAAATTGTGTAAGTTTGGGGTACTTAGTTATTACTTCCCTGGCTGCAGCTGCTTCTCTTCTCTTAGCTGCACCACTTTTCACTTTCTTCATTCCAATAATTAATACCTAAAAATAGAACAGATAGTTTATAAAATTTACTTTTAGGTCCTACTATAGTACTATACCTATTTAATTTATACAAATAAATTAAATGAAAAATAATAATGTCTCCTAAAAATAATAAACTTACCGGCTCAGCTGATTCAGCCACGCTCACTACGAATTTTGAATAATGACGATTGCGTTTCGGTTTAACCAACTACACACACATCATACAGTCAAATGAAGCAACTGACACGCAGAAATCAATATTTCAAATCGTATTTCAACTCACAATTTTTTATTACTATTCTAGAAAGTTATTAAAAAAATTAAAGAAAATACTTTTTAAAATATTATAAAATTTTAAAATGTTGTATTGCTGACGGCCCACCGGGAAATATCCCGGTGTGAAAACTCCATGTGAAATAGGAAAACTCATCTTTAAATAAACTGTTCATTATAATATAAATTTGTCAATCTAGTTTGTTTTATTTACATAATTTTTTGCATGCTATTTATGATATCATAATTTGTATTATAATTTTTATTGGTTTGTAACAATTCTATTTGTCGGTTAATATTTCTCTGTAATGTCTTCAAATTTTGATTTTATATTTATATCCAGAGTTTTAAATTGTTATTTAATCTTTTGAAAATGTAGTATGTTAACTACGAAACATGTCAAGATTAAAAAATTCCGTGTTTTTCATAAAAGTATGAGTAAAAATTTTAGAGTTAAGCTACTATATAGATACAGAAACTAAACAAGGATGTCCATTCTCATCAGTTGTTTTTTTTCACATTAAAATTGTCTTAGTAGCATTTATTTTATTTTATAGTTTGAATATAATTGATAATTATCTGTTAAAATAATAAAATGCCATAAAAAATTTTATCATTTTTTAAAAAACGGGCCCCTTATATCTCGTGGGCCCCCCCCCCCCCAAATGGGGGGTTTGGGGGGCCTTTGCCACGGCACTGAATAGATCTTCTATTAAAGAAGCTTGACATAATAAAGTTCTTTGTAGTGCTGATGATGTTTGAGGAGATAATGTATATTTCTCAAAATTTGGGATTTTGGTGTTTTTCCATTTATTTAACCATTCAGCGAAAGCTTGAAAAAACTCAGGTTTTTTATCATTAATAATAGCAGCATTTCCAAGACAGTTATTAGAAAACTGATTTTTTGAATTTGTAATTGTCCACCATTTATTAAAAAGAGTTAGGAAAGATGCAATGTCTAAACGGTTGGGAAAATATGATTTTATTGCTGCTGCTGTAGTTTCATGGAAGATACCTAAAGCAACAGTGACACTTTGCTTGAAGTTTCCAGGATGGACAACTTTGTTATTTATTTTTGGTGCTTTTTTCAAACTTGCATCCAACAGGCTGTCCTTTTCTAATAAATCATGAAATATTTTAATTGATATTTCTCCTGGTTGAACGTGAATTTCATCTTTAAAAGCTGAAAAATGAAATTCTGGAAAAATAAACCTTTTTTTATTTAGTAAGTTGTTTCGAATGTTTTTAATCAGATGCACTGTGTCAAAGAATAGGTAAACTTTTTGTGATTGTACATTAATAAACCAATTGTCTGGTTTTTTACCATGTGCATCAAGCAATTTTGTAAAAGAGGAAACATTTGAAGCATGATTGTCACAAACAATACCTCGAACATTAAAACTATATTTTAATAAAGTTTGAATCAAGCTGAGAATTTCAGTTTTCAACCAATCACTGTTTATATTTATAATTGGAATTGCTTTGATGACACAAGAGGTATTTTCTTTCAAACCAACTACCATGAAAGAAAGACAACTTTTCATTTTTGATGCTAAAATGTGAATCGAAGTTTTCCAGCATACTCCTTCTCTTTAACATACATTGATGAGTTACTCTGAGCCAAGGTGGCAAAGAAACTGGAAGATTTTTATAAAAAAGTTTGACATGAAGATTTTTGTCAATACAAATACATTCACTGAATGTATTCGTATTGACAAAAATCTTCATGAATGATTCAGCAACTTCAGGTATGTGTAGTTCATTTTGAATAATTTTATGGATTACAACACAATATTGAAATTGGAAAATGAATATCCTGTTGGTGAATCAGCAACTGTGAGAGAATTAAGATCTTCAATAATATGATTTGATAAAAACTTCTGATACTCATCTTCTTAAAAAATTCTTTTAGTTGGTGATTTTCTTGGTATAAACATAGCTGGAAGTGAAATTGTTGCAATGCTGGCCGGGTATATTGTAGGAACAGGCTTCAAATTATACAACAAACGAAATCGTTTTTCTGATGCTCCTTTGTGTACTAAACTTTCATCAAAATGTTTTAAGCAGATCACAGATAATTTAGTGACAGTCCAACAATTTCTATTTACAAATCTAACCCATAAATTTCTCAAGTTCAGAACTCTTTTGATGGTTATATTTTCTATATTTGTTAGTAGGTTCAGGGGTATATTTCTTTATATTTAACCCATAAATTTCTTATCTTTTGGAAAATCAAAGACTGGTATTACTTCACCACCATTATAATTTGAGGTACAATCGACAACACAGCATTTATTAACAATTATTATTATTAATAATTAAAAATTAGCCACAAATAACAATACAAAGTTGTTGAAGTTTATTAGAGATGTCCATCTAACGCGAAAATTGTTATCCTGTTCCAGATATACTACTTAACATTGATAGTGCAGTATTTAAAATATTTTGAGAAAGTTTGTCCATATAATAGAATATTCGTTTTTTCAATTGTCCTTCTATTTTTTTCCGATATAAGCAGAATAGAAGGCCGTGTATTTAAGTAAAAACTCCTTCAATTTTCTATAGTCTTTACAAACAAAAGCCAGAGTATAAATACCTGTTGCGCACAAATAGTACCCTTTTAGAGCCTTCATGCAAGACTAAGCTTGAGCAATTTAAAATTACTTATCGTGCACCTCATATCTGGAATAAGTTTTTATTACTTAATCAAAATATTATTGACTTTGAAAACTTAAATGTCTTTAAAAAGACTATTAAAAAGAGTATTTTAAAGTATAAAAATTTACTTACTGATTCTTTCTAAATTTGTTCACTGCTAGCTTCTTATATAAACTCTTATTTTTTAATATACTTAAATATATTTTTCAAACATTGCGTTAGCAATAAACGTGGTAATATTAAGAAAAAGTAACGATATATGTTTGTATAATTGTTATCTTTCATTTTAATACAATTATAATATAAATATTTAACGTAAAAATTTTGTAAATATTTTTATTTATAGATATATATATTTTAGATATATTATATATATATATATATATATATATATATATATATATATATATATATATATATATATATATATATATATATATATATGTATATATATATATATATATATATATATATATATATATATATATATATATATATGTATATATATATGTATATATATATATATTTGTATATATATATATATATGTATATATATGTATATATATATATTTGTATATATATATATATATATATATATATATATATATATATATATATATATATATATATATATATATATATATATATATATATATGTATATGTATATATATACATATATATATATGTATGATAATGTAATACGGTTCTTGATGATAAGACCTTTGGTCTTCCGCAAGCTTCCCGCGTTCTTCTTACAGTTCGTATTACAGAAGTTTGTTTATTATTTATGTTTGTGATTTTTTACATTTATATGTATATTCAATCTTAACGAATCTTTATTATGTAATCACAAAAATGTATACTATGGAACAAAAATATATTAAAAAAAAAAAAAAAAAGTTTTTTTAAGAGACGTTACTAATTAAATTTTCACTTTTTGCAATGAAAAGTTGTTCGCTGCGATTGCGTCAAGTTGAAAAGTAGGCTTAGAAGCTGGACACTCGATCTTTTTTGAATAACATGTAGTTTACAATGCCTTTTACCTATGGTTATGTTACTTTCTGTAACGAAGATTATTTTGGACTCGAGTGTTGCTAGAATCTCTTGCATTTTAATGTTTAGGGATGTGGCATTAGTATACCAGTATGATGATTGTGAACCGCTGACTGTTGTAGTTGACAGTTGAAAGAGATGCTGCTCTAAAAGAGCGCTATGTAAATTCAAAGTGTCTTTACACGATGTTGAATTACTTATTCTTGAGAGCTATATATCTTAATTACTTATTCTGGATTGCTATTTAAAGTTGCCCAAAACACAGAAGCGCAAATATTTTGTCACTTTTTGACCTAGTTTATGTATACTAGTACAGAACGCAATGCCACGAGAAATATATCACAAAACAAAAATTTTAATCTTAAAATCAAGATGGTTGTCGAAAATCTCTGTTGCCGTTTAACCCATTATTTGGCCTTATTAGTAATTTTTTATTTGAAAAAATAAAAAAAAAACACATAATTTTATATTATTCTAATCAAATACAAAAATTTAATGGTGACTTAAAAAAGACATGGGACATTATGAAGGAAATAATTGGTAAAAGTAAATTTAATGTTAACAAAATGCCTTCTAGAGTAACAATTAATGAAAGTGAATCAAACAACTAGCGAGATATTTCTAATAAATTTAACAACTACTTTGCCGACATTGGTGCTGATCTTGCATCAAAAATTCAATGCCCAAATAATACATTTAAAAGTTACTTAACAGGCTCACACTGCTCTTTAAATTTCAATGAAATAAATCAAGACGAACTTGAAATAGCTATTAAATCACTTAAAATTAAGTCTCCAGGATATCTCTTGCAAAGTAGTGTCAGATGTATTTGAGGAGATACATAATCCAATTTAACAAGTATTTAATTCATCAGTTTCAACAGGTATTGTACCTGATAAACTAAAAATCTCTAAAATTATACCAATCTATAAATCAAGAGAAACCAATTCTTTAAACTATCATAAACCAATCTCTATCTTTTTGGTATTTTCAAAACTTCTAGAACGAATAATCTATAATAAATTAAATGAATATTTAAAAACAAACAAAATTATCAATAAAGGTCAACATGGTTTTCAAAAGCTACACTCAACTAAGCATGCAATCCTTGACCTTTCAAATAGGATAAGTTGATCATTTAAAAAAAAAAAATTCACATTAGGGATCTTTATTGATTTGTCAAAGGCATTTGACACCGTCAACCATGAGATTTTACTAACAAAAATGAAAAACTATGGTATAAAAAATCAAGCTTTAAATTGGTTTAAAAACTACCTTAATAACAGACAGCAGTGTGTTATTATCGATAGAAAAAGCTCAGATTTACTAAAAACAACATGTGGTGTACCCCAAGGTTCCATTCTTGCTCCTCTTTTGTTTCTTATATAAACGATTTTCCAAACGCCTCTATTATCTTTAAAACTATAATGTTTGCCGACAATACAAACTTATTTTACTCGTCAAAGACAATCGAAGACCTCTATGAAAAAACAAATGCTGAACTAAAAAAAGTTAATATATGGTTTATATCAAACAAACTGTCACTCAATATAGAAAAAACTGAGTATATACTATTTCACTCTATTCAACAAATTAAAAAAATACTCCTGAACCTACCAACAATATAGAAATATAACCAGAAATATACCCCTGAACCTACCAACAAATATAGAAAATATAACCATCAAAAGAGTTCTGAATACAAAGTTTTTAGGAGTTCTAATTAATGAACACATCTCCTGGAAACCCCACATAAACTACATAAACACAAAAATATCAAAGAACATAGGTTTACTTTACAAGGCACGACCATTTTTGTCACAAAAAAGTTTAAAACTTATCTACTTTTCATTCATACATAGCTATCTCATGTATGCCAATATAGCATGGGGCTGTACCCACAAATCTAAATTACAACCACTTTACTTACGTCAAAAACAGGCTTCAAGACTAGTATACAACAAAAAAAAATTTACTCATGCTCAACCCCAACTGGAACAAATGAACGCACTAAATATATTTCAAATAAATATTTTTCAAAATATACTTTTCATGTTTAAATATAAACTAAGTCTGATTCCAGAACATTTTACAGCACACTTTTTTTAAAACAATAAAAGTAAATACAATACAACAGCAACAGGCAACTTTAAGATACCTTTTGAAACAACAAGACTCTCAAAATTCTCAATTACATATCGTGGTCCCTATTTATTTAACAAATTAGTTTCCAGAAACGAATCACTATTAAACTTAAACAACGAACACTCTCTGAAAAAAAAGCTAAAAACTGCAATAATCAAATTAAACAACTGTCAGGAATTTTTTAAAATTTGAATAAATAAATAAATAAATGTAACTTAACTTTTAATACAAATCGATAAAAAAGATAATATTAATAACAAGGTATATATGTAACACATGCATATATACCACGTATGCAACTGATTTTTTTGTGTATTGCACGTCTAGGAAAAAGGTACTCGATGACAGGACTGACTTAAGTCTTCTGCGAGCTTACTATAACTACAAATAAGTAATTCTTTTTATCAATCTTACACAAATTTCGTTTTTGTCATATTTACACATTAACATTATTTTGAAATGTGGTTTTATTTTTATTTATTGTATTTTTTATTTTAATTGGAATAATATAAAGATATATTTCTCGGATTATTTTTACGTACACGTTATTATATTGTTGTAATTTATTTTATTCATGTCTCGGAGTTGTACGCAACTATATTTTTATTTACTTCGTATATTTCAAACTTTATATTTATGATTTATATTTGTATAACTTTACCACCAATCTGTGATTGGTTACTTGTAAATACTTTGTAGTTGTAAAATAAACATGTAAAAAAATTTTTTTTCGTTAAAAAGATGTTTACCTTACATTAAAGAAATTTATTTGTTTTCTTTTATCAGTAATTTTTAAGGCTATTTCTTATAAATTTAATAACGACTGGAGCAGCAGTTCCCATTTAATTTTCTACATTTTCACTTCCTATTAACCTTGATGGTCATCATATTCTTGTGACTCCTTCATGGTTTCGATTTTATTAATTCTTTTAATATAGTAAAAGATTGGCTTTCTTTCAGAATGCAGTTATTGATTTTTTAAACATTCTATTTTTCTTTGTTTCAGTATTCAATTATCTATGAATTATTTTGTTGAACCAGCAACCTTTTTACATATACGACTTCTTGATAAATATATAAATCAAAAAAACTAATAATATGTAAATATAGGCAGCTTTTTAGAGTCTAGTACTCTAGAGCTTTTTAGCCTCTAGTAATCTTGGTCTTGCTGCAGGTTTATCTTTTTTATAATTTTCATATAGTTGTATTATATAATATACAATTATACCATGAAATAAAGTTTTCTTATATGATAAAGTTATTTTACATAACAAGTTTATACTACAGAATATAGTAATTCTATAGCATTATTATATTAAAATATATATGTATATATATATATATATATATATATATATATATATATATATATATATATATATATATATATACATATATATATATATATATATATATATATATCAGTGTACGGTTTTAAAAAATCAATTTCTTTCAAGCAAAGTTGAAAACAAAAAACACAGGTATTTATTTGGGCATGCTATTTAGAACCTGTCAAAACACTTTTTTTATGAAGACATTACATGGACTTTGACAATAATGCATTTTAAGTACTTTTTTTAAACATAAATACTGTTGTGGATAATGGCGTATGAAGGTTTCTTTGATTTTCACGACATTTTTAGGCAATGCGAATACTTAGGTATTTTCATGTTTATGTCAAATAAAAATGTTTTGCGAAAAATTGAGGTGGTTGTATCCCGAGAATAAAATTATCCCCAAAATTTGCATCTTTTACTCCGGTTGTGAATAAACTAATAATTTTTGTTATAAACTATGTTAAGTTAAACTTAAATTCATAGATAGTTTTTAAATTTCATCAAATAATTAATTAGTGTTTGAGAGTTAAGACGATATATAACTTAGAGCCCTCTCATTTTATGCAAGGTTTAAAAACAGTCACTAAATCTAGGCTAACAAAGCTTCTACCTGATGATGGAAAATAAAAGTTTTGCTTAAGATGCCAAATAATTTGGGTTGCTTTTCTCCTCTTTTTTTCATTAGAGAGCGCAGCGCTTAACTAAGTATTGATATTAGTGAAATTAAAATTTTTAAATTAAAACGCAATGAAATTAAAATTTTCACTGCGTTCAATTACGAAAAAAAAGAGGAGAATGGCATGAGTAAAAAAAAAGTAGTTATGAAATTTAACTAATATTCAATTCGTTTTAAACGACATAAATTTACTTGAACGGTACACAATTAAGTGGTTATAAATATACAGGATATAACCTTTTATCCTTTTTTCCACTTGCATGCATAAGATTATAGTCGATATTTAAGTGTTTTATTACACATTTGAAAGCTTTATAAAAGAAATTCCAAAGCTTTGTTATATGAAATCTAATAAATTTGTCATAACTTTATTAATCTTAAAAAACATTTTATTTTGTTTATTGTCTCATGGATAAGTATGTAATAATTTTTTCACTTAAATGTAAAACTTAATGTACTTTTATTAAACAAGTTTAATCACCCGTAGGAATTTTAAGTATTCGTCTCCTCACCCCTACTTCTTAAGTTGGAAATGAAATATTTATAAAAATATGGCAGCATTAAATGTTTTAATTAGCCTTTTCCAAAGTTGCGGGGGCCACTACGATGGAGAATATCGTCTATTTTTATTTGTTATTTTTTTTATCGTTGTTCATTTCTTTTACTGAACTTTTCGCTTTATGATAGATTAGTATGATATTTTTTAATAACTGTTAATGATTTTAAACAAGTAAATGGCTAACGATCTATATCATGATGCCTTAAAAGACAGTGACAGATTATTGAAGAGCAATCCAAGGTCGTACAATAAAAACGATGGTTCTAGTAGTAGCAATTTTCAGTATAAAAACTTGCTTCATGCACTTAAACCAAAAGAAAGCAGTAATAACGCACACAATCAATCCGATAAAAATAATAAAGTTGGAAATGAACTTGAAGGATCTTTAAAATTATTTGATACTGGAAGACACACTGTAGTGACTTCTTACAACAACAATATTTCCAAAAATTTCGCTGATAAGAGTCCAAATACTAATAGTTGTTTATCTAATAATACAGATAATAATACTGAAAAATTAGAACACAATGTTGATGTCGGAAAATTGCGTTCTATTTTTGACAAATCTAAAGAATCAAATAGTGTTCAATTAAGGACAGGACAAACAAGGCGAAATGAAAGGCCTTATTCTGAAATTTTAACCAAAAAAGAAATGAACTTAGCCCATAACACAAGTTTTAGTACAATTAAAGAACCTGTTTTAAAAACAAAATTAGACATTGATAAAATATTAGTAACTAATGTTTCTGGATCTATTAGCGAAACAGGAAATCAGAAAAGTAGCAATGTCGATGATGAAAATAAATTTTTCTCTGTTGGAGCAAGTAAAATTGATGTAAACTCTATTCTAGCACCTTCTCCTACTCCACAAGAATCGGATATGGTTGATGGAGCTGAGGTCAAAAAAGAATCACATGTTAATGAAAATGTGCTTCCTATGGAAAATGTTATCTGGCTAGATCATTTAAAAAAAGTTGAACAAGATAACTTAGTCAATACTAAAAGGAAATCTCTCAAAGAGCGTTTAAATGATATTCTCACTGAAGATGAAAAGCAAATACCAATGGTATCAAAACCAATAACATCTGTAAATATAAAAGTACATAATTCTAAATTGAGTCAACATAAGCTTGGAGAAGAAGTAATACTGGAAGGTAAGCTATCTGCAAAAGTTGATGTTTCAGAAAGTGTTCAATGCAATCCTGTTTATAAGCAATTTAATGTTAATAATGATGCAAAACCACATATATGTAATGACGATTCTCATGCAAAAGATACTGAAAATCTGAATAAAAAAAAAAGTGCATTGGAACGATTTGATGAATTTATAAGTCATGAAGTTCCTTTGTTAGATTCATCTATTAAAATTGAAAGCAATGAAAATATTGTTGATTTTACTAATAATGAAAAAATCATTGTAACATCCATAGAGACAGACAACAGTGAAACTGACTCAAATGATTCTTTGGACCTAAACATAAATCCATTTAAGAAGCAACCTTTTAATAATTTACGTTCTTCACTCGAAAATATATCCATATTACCTGATAAGTTAAAAAAAAATTCAGAAGAGAATCAATACAACCTTAAAGATCCAAAAAGGAAAATCGATGAGATCGATGATTTGAATACATCATTTAATATACCTGATTCATCTTGTGATTCTTGTAGTGATCATGTTAGTGACACTGAAGAGGATGTTTCAGAAAATGACCTGGAAAACATGTTACCTCCACCACCTGCAAAATCAAACTTGTCATCTAACACTAAAAATAAATCCAAAAAGAGTGTATGTTTTTATTATGTTTTTATCATAATAAAACTTTGATTTTTAATTTTATAGTTATGTTATGTAAAATTTATTAATACATTACTTTTTCAAGTCTATAAGTTTACAAAAAAATTTAAAAAATAATTTCTGGTGATCCAGTTTTTATTTCTAGTAGGAAGCATGTTTGTCACAAAAATTAATATTTAATTGGTACTTATATGTAATAATGATACAAATATAATTTATGTTAAAAGTATGAATATAGCATGTTTTAAGAAATTAAAAATAATGCAACAAGTATTAATATTGCATATTGCAATAAGTAAATCGATAATAAATTGTATAGTATAATGGATAAGAGGCTGTCCATTAATTATGTCAACAATTTTTTGTGATATTAACCATGTCAACAACTTTTCAAGCTTCCAGAGGCCCCCTATAAAATAACGTCAACATTTCATCCCCTCTCCTCCCTTATAATTTTAAAAACTTTTTTTTTCTTTTCTTAAATAATTAAATTTATTAAAAAAAGTAACATTGTTGACATTTTTTTTTCTTGACCTCTGCCTCTCTCTTGTAAACATAAAAACGATTGAACAGTCAAATATGGGTTCTTTAGAGTAATTTTCTTCTAAATTCTTTACAGTAACATTGTTCAGATTAAGTTTTTGGCTTTGACTTTGAGTCATTGATGATTCTGCATTACATTTTTGATTTGCGAGTTCTAAGTTATGGGAAATAAAAACTAATTTTGGTGCTCAGTCATTTGTTAATCTGTTGTGATTTTGATTGTGGATCCGAGATTGTCTACTAAATGATCTTTAGGCTGCCACACTTTTTGGTGAAAGTGATAAAATTTGACTAGCAATGTATGACAGTATTGAGCGCATAAATAACATTCCCTTCCACCAACTTTTAGGAGATGTGTTTTTTACTAAAGTCCTTTTTACTGAGACTTATTTTATCTTCTTCAAATGCTGTGATGGTTTTTGATTCTAATAACTTAATAAACCCATCTACTTTATCCCAGAATACTTCTGACAACAGTTGACTTTAATTAATCTTTGCTAGTAATTAAGCTTCACCATCTATAGCTAGTCCCCACAGTGCTAACCTGTAGTTGTGAAGATTAAAATTAAATATTTAGCTCCCTATTTTTAAGGCTATTTAAGTATTAAATATAGTTCAGTTTGATAAATACTGTAACAGCAAATAGATATAAATGAATTTTTAACAAACCTAGTTTTAAATGAAAATTTTTTAATAAACCTAATTTGACCTGAAAAATTTTCAACAAACCTAGTTATAACTGGAAGTGATTGTTGAATGACTGCTTCTAATTTCTGCTGGTGTTGTTTTAACCAAGCTGTTAAAATTTGTTAGTCCTTTATTGCTTTTACCATTGTTCTTATCTATTACTCATTATTTTACCATTGGGTTATGCAATCTTGTAAGAAAGCTGCTATTGATTTAAATCAATAAAGTTTAAATTGATATAAATCAATAGCAGGCTCCTTGCATTAATGAAAATCAAATTTAATAGCCAGACATCCATAAGAGCAAATGCGAGGAAAATTGTGAACTAGTAGATGCCATGTTCGTTTTATATTAGCTGCATTTTCAGTACATATACCCACAACGTTTATTGATCCTACATCACATATTATTTTTTTAAACTGTTTTAAATAAAGTACCTAAAAATGTTAAACATAGAAGTTATAAACAAATAGTTTCAATCTATCCTTTACAAATATTTGTGATCTTTGAAGTATTTTTTACTTTAACTTATCATCCATTGAACTTACCTATTGGAAAATTCAAAAAACCCACTTGCCTTTGGTGAGGCGAATTTTAAATTTGGCTGCTTTATCTTACGATCTCAGTGTCGATGACTATCATCTTTTGATTTACCAAAATTTCAAAGATGTGACATGTTTGGCATAGGTGCATTTAAGGATACACTTATGTATCAATTCACTTCTATGTTGTGAAATCAGGTTTGAATCCTCTGAATATTCTTTAATGTGCTTTTGTTTAGCACCTCTCCACTCAATCATCTTTATGTTTTTTTTTGTTGTGTTTTCTTTCTTCCCAAGACTGCACTCTTTCTTAATGTTGTTTCTGATCAAATTTACCAAATACTTTCTCATTATCCCTCAGCTAATTTTGTTTTTCGTCTTTCTGCTAAAAATTCAGGCTTCTTCATAATCTCCTAGGTAGGCATGGTAATTTTTATTACTTCATGTTTGCTTCATGTCAAGTTTTACTCTACTCAATTGGTTTTCTCCTTGTACAGCTGTTGTTTCTAATTACAATCATTTTTTTCATCTTTTTTACAAGGGCAAACATCTTTATCATTGTAAGAATTGATGCAAAGGTTCATTATTCTCAGATCACGAAATCTCCTATTTTATTATAGAAGTTAGGTTCTAGTAACTTTTGAAAAATCTTTAACACTGTCATTATTAAATATCACACTCAAATTTTACAGTCAAATACTAACATTCCTCTTGTCATCCCAAAGAAACAGGTTTTTTCACTGTTAGACGTCTAAATCAGTTTCTGTTGCTAAAGTTAAAGTTTTTACTTAAACCTCTCTACAGCTTGTGTGTAATACTGTCTAATAGGTTGTGTGTACAGCTTGTGTGTAATACTGTCTAATAGGTTGTGCGTACAGCTTGTGTGTAATGCTGTCTAATAGGTTGTGTGTACAGCTTGTGTGTAATTCTGTATAATAGGTTGTGTGTACAGCTTGTTTGTAATACTGTCTAATAGGTTGTGTGTACAGCTTGTGCATAATACTCTCTAAACTATTTAAAAAGTGCTCAACTTAACCTTCTTTTTCCGGCCTGTTTAAAAATGTCATTGGGATTCTAATTTTTAAAAAACTCTGAAGATTGCTCTGACCCTTCTTACTAATGGCCAATCAGTCTTTGTTTTTATTAGCAATATCTTTGAGTCTTAAATTATCAAAATTTATTATCTTGTGTTGAGTCTTTTGACTCTCTAAAAATCAATACCAATTTTGATCTTATTTTACTGCTAACTTAATAACTATTATAATCAAAAGGTTCTATTGAGCATTAAATAGAATTGGTGGGATAAAGAGTCCCACTCTTGACATATCAAAAGCTTTTGATATTTCAAAAAGTTTGACATGCTGGTCTTCTTCATAAGCTTGCTTTATATGGTGTATGGTGTATATTTCAAATTATTGAATCATTTCTTTCTAACCGCAATGTTAAAGTTGTTCTTGATGGACAATGCTCTCCTTCATTACCAGTAACATCTGGGGTACCACAAGGTTTCATATTTTCTTCTCCATATCATTCTAATTTCTGTTTGTTTCTTTATTTATCTTAATGATCTTTCTGATGACTTTACCTTTAATGTGGCTCTATTTGCTAATGGCACTAATATATACTCAAGTCTTGACAAAAGTCATAACTTTTTGTTATTTTTAAAACAGTCAATCTTGAATGTGATATCTCTTCTTTCACAGTTTGTGTTAGTAGCTTGCATTGACTGGTAAATTTTAATCCAAAAATAAAACACCAACAAAAAACAAACTCAGTTGTTTACTGCTAATAATTTTTACAATATTGTTGATATTTGTATATAACCTTTGTATATAACCTTGTTGATATTTATATATAACCTTTGTATGTAACCTTGTTGATATTCATATAACCTTTGTATATAACCTTGTTAATATTCGTATATAACCTTTGTATATAATCTTGTTGATATTTGTATAACCTTAGTTGATATTCGTATATAACCTTTGTATATAACCTTGTTGATATTTGTATATAACCTTTGTATATAACCTTGTTGATATTCGTATAACTTTGAAGAAAAGTTTCTTTTACCAAGGAGTAATTTTATATAGTTGTCTACCACTCACTGTTTAACATAATAAGAACCAAAGTGAATTCAAAACAAAGCTAAGGGATATTTTTGATTTTTAAACTTTATTCTATGATACATCTATGAGCTTTTAATATTATTTTATAATTTTAGGTACTTATTTGACCGGTTAAATTTATTTATATTTTAGTTTATAGGAAAAATATAGGAAACTGCTTAGTTTATTTTGCTGTCCAAGCTTAGACCAATAGGAAAACAGCTTATTTATTTTGCTGAATCGGCTTTACCTGCATAAGGATTTTACTAGAAAAAAATAATGACAAATGGCAGTGCACTTACTTTTTTTTTGGCTTCCCCTACTTTTACATATACATCTCTACATTTTTTTGGATTATCCTTTACTAGTGACGTCTCATGGAAAACATACATAAAATAAATTGCAAATTTAGAATCTGCTAAAATTTTATTATTCTTGATTCCATTCTCTTGATTTCCATTTTCCACAAATACTAACATGGTTGCTGTTCAATTAAGGTATTATCACTTGTTTCATCAACCAAAATTTAAACTAGTATCACTAACATTCAGCAAAGTTGCATCACATTGTTGTAACTGTTCCTTAATGCCTAAAAAACTTATTTTTAGAGTTTTTTTCTTTAAACTTTGGTGCTTGAAATTCGTCTTCATGTTTCCTTTACTCATAGTTAATTTAAAGTTTTTTAAGTTTTCAATCTCTTTCTTGCTCTTTAACACTTTTCTTTGGTTTCTATCTTCCAATTCCATAAGTGGTTGCTTATAGCCTTGTTGAGAGCAAATATTTTTTTAAAAAATAGGTAAATTTTATTTAAAAATTTTTTTAAATATCAATGTGTGTTAAATATTAATTATATTTTTAAAAATAAATTTTTTTTATTACATGTAAAAAAAAAATAATTAAATAAAAGTTCTAAAAAATAATAAGTTTTGAGTTTTACTGTTTAGCGATTTTTTTTTTTTTTGTGCATGTAAAATATTTTTTTGTTAAAATATATGCACTTTCTTTATTACTTTGTAGAATTTTATTTTATGAAATATGTTATTAGGTTTTGTTTCGTGATGAAAATTTGATTGATTCAATTCTTACATATGGTGCAGCTGAGTATGACCGTGCTAATGCCGATATTGATCCAATTGCATCATCTGCAGAATGGGAGTTGGAAAAGCGTGTTGATAAAATGGATGTTTATTCAGTTGATTTACAGAAAGGTTTGTACAAGATTTTTGTGTTTTTGCCAATATTTCATTGTAAACAGTACAATATTGCTTTCAGTTTGAGGTCTTTCAGTTTTCAGTTTTCATTACTAGTTCCATTATTATTGCTCTGATGCCTTTTATTAACTGCTACTAGCTATATAATGTTTTTTAAAAATTTTTTATTTAATGATTATTAATAGTTTTTTGTGAGCTTACATTATAATTTTTATTTGTATGTGCCATTGGTAGTATGAACTTTTTCATAGAGAAATTTGTTTTACTCATCAGTTGTAGCCAGTGTACACTGATTTAATATGGTAAGATATCTTTAATAAGCTTTTCTGTAGTGGCTTTTCTGTGGTGAGGTCTATTTTATTGGAGTAATGGCTATTATGATTTAGTCTTCATGGAATGAAAAAAAAAAAGGTAGCAACGATGTATCCTTGACGAGTGATGATATTTAGGTTCTCAGAAACATTGATGAATGTATTGTGGTCCTGAATAGGGGTGGTAGATTAATCTGTATTTCAAATTAATCAATTATTAGCAATGCCATCATTTAAACTAGTTCTTAACTTAGTAGCAAATAAACCAGTAGCACTAAAATGTCTTTCTGCTTCTATAGAAAATGGTGGAAGGCTTACTATTTCTAAAAAAATTGACCTTTTTCCAGTGCTTTTAAGTACTGCCATTTCTGCTTTAATATAATTCAAAACTTCTTGAGGAGATGATTTGCTAGTAAGTCATTTAGTTTTTCCTGTTGCTGAAGTTATATTTGATATAATTTCTGCTAATTCTTCAGCTTTATTTTTTTTTCTTTTTGGTTCCACATTATAAGTAGATTTAATATCAGACTCAGGTGCTGCTTCTACTTCTTTGTGTAGAAATAATTGACCTAAACTTCTCAAACTGATTTTGTAATTTTATTTTTATTTGGGTATTTTAAAAGATTATCTGGTAATTCTGAATCTGATTTAAAGTCATCTGGATTATGTAAATAACATTGTAAACCAGCAATAACATAATTTCTTCTTTCAGTAATTCTCTCAGAGACAACAGTAAACAATTTCTTACTAACGTTAGTATTTTGTTCTAAGACTTCATAGTAAAAAGAAAATAGTTTTATCAGATTTTATCAGTCTTTTTCCAGGGCTATAATACTTAACTCTACAAGATAAAGAGCCTGAACAATATCAGAGATGTGTTTTATTTCTTCTTCTGTTAAAATCAAATCTGTTCTGGATATATCCATAAAAACTTTTCTCAAAAAACTGTTTAATTCCAAGAATCATTTTAACATACTGAATAGAGAACTCCATCTTGTTTTTTTATCTCTTTATTGAAGAGGAAATCAGGAATCATCAACAGAGCTGATACTTTCCTCATTCCTTCATTTTTCATTGTCATTATCATCACCAGGATAACCCAGTTGCTTATTAAGAAAACTGTTAAAGTATTAAAGTGAAAAAAAATACTTATATCAGATGTTTACTATATTATAGGAAAATACAGTCCAAATTTAAATTGACTTAATTATATAGTAATATATTTTCATGATAAAATATTAATATATAAATGTTTTAAGTTACAATATCTTTAATGAATTCTTCTACTTTCGGTTTGCTATTTAGAGACAAGATTGTTAACTTAAAAAGGAATAAAAAGAATTTAAACTAACACAAAACTACTTAGGTGAAAATATGGTTTTTAAAAAAGGAGGATGTATTTTATGAAAATTAAAAAAACTGTGAAAATATCATCTTGAAAGATAAAACAAAAGTTTTAAAAAGTAGACAAGATGTTAATTTTCTCGATGAAAGTTGAACATTTGAAGTTGTACATTTTCTCGATGAAAGGATTGTTCAAAAAATGCAGCATGTTCAAAGAATGCAGCACAAAAATAGTTTTGCAAAATAAGTGATGTATGAAAAAAAATGTAAAGGTTATAAGAGTCCACAAGGAAGCAAACAAAGGTTGATTAGTGACAAATTTGAGGAGATAATAATATGTTAAGATACTTACGATAATGGAGATAATAAGATAGTCAGTATCTCCAGCCTTTTAGAAAGTTTTAGAAAAAAGTCTGATGTTGTTCCTATTTTTATTCAAAGAAGTATTGAAAGTTTAGCTGCAACTGAAATTATATATATTAATATATATATATATTTTATTTATTAATATATATATATATATATTATATATATATATATATATATATATATATATATAAATGTATATATATATAAATGTATATATATATAAATGTATATATATATATATAAATGTATGTATATATATGTATATATATATGTATATATATATATGTATATGTATATGTATATATATATATATATATATATATATATATACATTTATATATATATATATATATATATATATATATATATGTATATAAATGTATATATATATATATATATAAATATATATATATATATATATATGTATATACATATATATATATATACATATATATATATATACATATATATATACATATATATATATATATATATATACATATATATATACATTTATATATATATATATATATATATATATATATATATATATATATATATATATATAAATGTATATATATATATATAAATATATATATATTTATATATATACATATATATATATATATATATATATATATATATATATATATATATATATATATATATATATATATATATATACACACTCTACCATTCATAATTATTCAAATGACATTTAAAATGTTTTTTGAAATGCTTTGATAAAAATCATAAGAATAATAAAAATGCTTAAGTGGGTAAAACTGCATAAAAAATGGACCATCAATGACTGTAAATGTGGACAGACGTTTTAAAGTTTTAAATTTTTGGTTTCAAGAATAGATTGTTTGTCTGGAAAAAAAAATCGTTGAATGTATGATAAAATAATATATATTATTGACTGTAAAACATTATAGATGTAGTGTTAAAAGGATCCCAAACCTCAGAGAGATTTTGTGTTCATGTTAAAGTGAATGATAAAAAAAAAAAATGTTTCGACTAAATTTTTTTGATTAAAACAATAGAATAAATGCATACCAAGTAAAACTAACTTTTTAATTATAGTTGAAGCTCTCTTTCTCCGTTTTGTTGTAGGCCAAAAAGTCAGCAAAATATATGCTGCAATCTACAGACTTGATAAAATATTCAAGCGCATTTTATTTCTAAAAGTTTTAGTACATGAGGTCATCGATTTTTTTATTTTATTTAAAAGAGCGATTATGTAAGCAAACAAAATAGTCAATGATGCCTTGTATTAAAACTCATAGGAATAAAATTTGAATAAATTATCAAGTCTGTAGATTTCGACATACATTATGCTAAGTTTTTGGCCTACAACAAAACAGAGGAGAGCTTCAACTATAATTAAAAAGTTAGTCTTTCTTGGTATGCATTTATTCTTTTGTTTTAATCAAAAAAATTTAGCCCAAACATTTTTTTTTATCATTCTCTTCAATATGAACACAACATGTCTCGGAGGTTTAGGATCCCTTTAAGGAGTGGAGCTGTTTTGGTTGCTATGCCACAGATTACTTTGTAAAAATAGAGGGAGTAATGATAAAAGTAGTTTACTTTTTTCATTTAAAAAATCAAGGTACATTTTTGGAAAGATGGGTTAATGGGAAGCCATTTATTTTTTCAGAAGAAAATGACATAAAGCTTAAATCTAAAACATATTTTTCAATAGATTGTATAAGTTATTTGATTGAGTTTGAGAATGATCATAATGAATAAAATGATTTAGCCTACCCAGTTACAAGATCTCTCTCCTATCGGATCTTTATGGGAGGAACTAAAATTAATGTTAAAAACTAATGCCTAATGATACATAAGATGTGGAAAAAACTTATTTGTTAGTGGCATAAAATTAACTTCAACAAATTGGATAAGTCGTTAAGTAAAATGCCAAGAATATGTATGGAGGTTATTGTCGACAAGGGTGATTAAAAGGCAAGCAAATTATAAACTAATCTAATTGGGCTTTATGTTAATTTTTTTGTAAACCTCATAAATAGGAAGATAACATATAATTCAGGTAGACTTTGCTTTCATCAAAGTTTTACTTATATATATATATATATATATATATATATATATATATATATATATATATATATATATATATATATATATATATGTATGTATATATATATATATATTTATACAGGGGTGTACACTCAGACTATTGTTCGGTCGCCAGAAGGGCAACTGACGAGTAACCAGTTTGTTAATTTTGGTTGCCTGTCAACTTTTTGGTTTGCCCTTCCCTATTTTTTATAAAAATTTTTGCACTCAGCCTCAGACTCAGATTTCTTGCATACAGTCATTTTTAAAGTCATTTGTTGCACATAGTCATTTTTCATTATAGTGCTAAGTGTAAACTAGAAGTAATTTGCGTAAATAAAAGTAATATTGTAAACTATTGATAACATTCATTTTTCTGCTTTCAGATAAAGCCAATATATACACATTTGTTTTTTTACTTCAGTTGAGTGCTTTTTTTTTATCAAAAAAATATACTCTTTTTTACAACAACAAAGTATTGACAAGTATAAAAAAACAAATTACAAATACTTTGCTTTTAATGTGTTGTAATTATTAAGATCTTATTTGTTACAGGAGTTTAAATACTATTGATATTTTGAAAGTATTTTAAAGTATCGCGTTGTAATTAAATTTAATTTTAAACCGTGATAAAAATTATTTAAACTAATTTAACAAAAATTATTAATAAAATCTAAATTTGGTAATTGAAAAAGATTTTATTTCCTTATAATTTATTTCTTAAAACAATCTTATACTTAACACAATCTTTTGTTTGTTTATCACAATTTATTTATTTTAATTTAGTATTTTTAATAAAGATCAAAAACAATTTATAGATTTTACCAGTTACCAATAAGATATTTGTGAACGTAATATACGTTCATAAATGTATTATGTCTAAAGAACTTTACAGGATATTGAATTAATAAGAAACAAAAAATACTTTTGTGAAAAGAATTCTCTTAAACAAAAGCACTTCTCCCCCTTTTTTTTTTTAAAAAAAGTTTTTAATTTCCTTTTGCTTATAATAATCTATGATAATCTATGATTAGGAGAGACTTTTATGTAATTAATTAGTGAGCATTTTACGTAATTAGTTAGCAGCTAATTAGAAAAAAACTTTTTAAATAATAATTTCAAAACTATTTTACATTCATTTGAAACTAAATTTTACATTCCAAGTTTACTATTTTACATTCCTTCAAAACTAAATTTAAATCTTTAAAATCCTAATTAATTTAAAGTTTTTTAAAATTAAAAAAAATTTTATAAAACAATTTGTTTCTTAAAAAAATCGATTAAATGCTTTTTTTTTATGACCTAATACTTTCTGAATAAACATCACATAAACAAAGGTAAAAGATGATTTAAAAATTAAAAAAAAAAAAGGTTTTTGATTAACTAAAATGGTTTTGACGTTTACATTTTACAAAAAAGTTTTTGCTTAACTGAACAGTTTTGACATATACGAAAAAAGGCCTGGCCAAGTTTTTTTTTTTTTTTTGCAAATTTAGTTCTATTACTTATCTCTAAATTCTTAAATAAAATAGTATTTTTTTAAAACTGTTTAGTTTTTATTTAGTAAGTATTTTATTAAATACATTTAAACATAAAATTTTTTTATGTTCTAATTAATAATAAAAAATTCTGAAAACAAACTTTGAAACTGTGACTTTAAAAATATAGTTTTATTATTTTAGTTCATTACTTTTCTTTTTATAGAATTCTTCAATTAAAAAAAAACAAACTAACTAGAACTGCGATAAAAATCAATAGTTGCTCATTTGGGCAACTTAATTGCATAAAAGGAATGTTTTTAGTTGCCCTTCACAAAATTCGTTATCTGGTACTGTTGGGCGACCACAGGTGTACACCTCAGATATATTTATCAGAGGTGTACACACTTTTATTTTATCTGTTAAATTATGTCAGTTGCCTATTATAAAACACTGCATTGTAATTAAATTTAATTTGAAACCATCTTAAAAATCATTTAAAGTCTTTAAAAAATATTTATAAAATGTCTTTAAATTAAACAATATTGTTATAAAAAAATTATCAATAAAATTTGAATATGTTGTTTGTAAAAAAAAAAAAATCTTGTTTTAAAAAACTTATACTTATTTAAGTTTATACTATTATTCTTAAAACATTTATAACACAACATTATTGTTTCTTTCTCACAATTTAGTTGTTTTTTTAATGAGTGGGCAATTGTATATGGAAGAATTTCTCAAGGGTAAAAAAAAATTAAAAAAAAAAATTTATTGACAATTTTCCTTTTAAAATTTTGGCTTTAACAAAATTTTAAAAGAAACGCCTACTACTCATAAACTAGTTGGTCATTTCTACTCTACATTTATTCTTTTTTTTTTCTTTTTCTTTTTTTTACATCTTTGCTTCCAACAAGGCTGCAAGCAACCACTATTAGAGTTGGAAGTTACTGGAACAAAAAAGATGAAGTTTGTAGAGCAAGATAAAGATTGACAAATGACTTAAAAGATTGCAAATTATATGAATCGGGAAAGCAAAATGAAGGAAGCGAATTCCAAAGAACTGATGTTTGAGGAAAAAAACTAGATGAATTTTTGGAAGAGTTTTTGGAGCACTTAGCAACAGTCACAGAAAAAGGATGAGATTTAATTGAATGACGAGTAACACAAGAATGAATTTTAGTAGATGGCACAATAGATGCTAGCTCTTTAGAGCAGTACCGATTATAGTATTTGTAGAAAAGAGAAAGAGAAGCAACATTACGACGATGTGATAAAGGTTGGAGGTTGGCTGCAAGAGTAGGTCCAACTATATTTACAATGTGTTTTTGCACCATGTCTAAAATAGAAAAGGGCATCATTAGAAGGTGCGCCCCAGATATGGCAACAGTATTCCATACAAGGATGGATTTAAAATTTATAGAGATAAAGGAATTAATTAATAAAAAAAAGAGTAAAACTTTAAATAAACAAAATAGTTAAATGTAAAGCAAACATAAAACCTCTAGCTTGGTAGATGGTCTAACCTCTAGCTTGGTAGATGGGACACATTCTTGTTCAAGTAAATTTTGATATATTTATGTTAATGGTAATGCTCAGTTGCCTGCACATTCATTGAGAGGGTAAGAATATATTTTGTCTGTTTCCCTCTGGTTTGATTACATCAAACTTTTCAATGAGAGATTTAACTTTATTGAAATCAACAGTTATATGACTTAACTCAAAGTGCAGTAATCCAAGTTCAGAAGCAATTCATTGTCAATTCCAAAGCCAAATTAAATTAACTGTTTAACATTTTTACAATTTTGGTTTTATTTGATAAAAAATCTCCATCAAAGTTGTTATCTTATTCTTGATCTTCTTCATCCTGTTGTTACATGTAAAAAAGCGCTTAGTAAAAAGTATGCATATTTAAAGGGATTTTTTTGTCGTAAAATAATAGTTATTTGTGTTTTTCGAGTTAATTTCTTGCTTTTTTGCATTTAGACTTGATATCTATATTTGCTATCATAACTTTGATAACAAAGTTGTTTTTTTAGTTGCAATAATTTTTAGATGTCATATGTTAGCCATAGAATTTTTTTAACAGTTTTTTTTGCGTGGTCTTAGTGGAATTGTTATGGAACAAATTTGTTTGTATTCGGATTTAAAAACATCATAGATTTTTTCAATTTTTTGATTTGATAATAGTTTATACTAGCCTGTTTTGTTTTTAAGTTTTAACATCTTTTTTATAATCAGCTGATTGAAATTTATGATTCACTGTTAATCCTCCCAGTTTTAAAAATTGATGTCGAAAGACTATTTTAAATCAATATGAGTCTGAGTTGCAGCTCCAAGTGGGGAACAATTAAAATAGATGCTAAAGTTTTTTTTTGCCATTTGGTTTGCTAAGGAAAAAGTAGGAATACTTACATGTCGGGTAAGACAAAGATCATTTAATGAGTTAACAAACCTTCTGCCAAAACTGCTGTTAACATCTAATACACTTACAGAAAGTTCTTCATACCATTTCACATAAGAAAAATTGAAATTCACTAGCAATCAAAAGTTCAGTAAATTTGTGTTTATTTAATAATGATTTAGCTACTATTTCTTTATTAATTACTTCACTTTGCTGATTATTGGTATTAGGTGGTCGAAAAATACAAATATTTTTTCATGTTGTTCTATTAAGATTGATAATGTTAAGTTGTTAATTGGTAATGTTAATAGATTGATAATGTTAAGTTGTTTTACAGGTTTTTTAAGTTTGTTGCCACTAACAGCAAAAGCCCAGTTTAAAGATAACTCATGAATGAAATTGTTTACTTTATTTTGGTCTTTTAGCTCGTTTTCATGGTTTGTTGCAAGGAAACTAGCACCTCAACCAAACTTTTAATTAAATCATTATGTTTTTTAGTTATTTCTGAGTACTGTCCAAATCCAGTGTCTGATCAGCTCTTTAGAATTTTAGTTAAATTTATTTTTATTTATTTATTTTTTTGGGGGTGGGGGGATGGTTTTATGCTCTTCTATTTAATATAATGAAATTCTTTAAATTGATTTTTATATATTTTTCATAAAATTATTTATTATAGTTTAATTAAAAAAATCTATGTTCTTTTCTCAAAATAAATTCTTTAGGTTTGTTTGTATATTATAGATGGAAAAGGCTTGGGTTTGAGCATAATAGGATTAGGGGTTGGTACAGAAACTGGAGTTGAAAAGCTAGGTATATTTGTGAAAACTCTCACTGAGAATGGTGCATCGCAGAAAGATGGGAGGTATGCAATTTTAAATGTTTTTCTTACAAAGTAAGTTTTAAATATTTTTCTCTGAAAGTGAAATCTTTTTTATGCTTATGTAAACATAAAAGTTGCAATAAACTCTTTTAATTTTTATTAGGACGTGCAATAGAATATTTTGAACTTCATATCTTTAAAACAACAATATTTGTAATTTAATAATAGTTCTTTTTATCTATTTAAAATCATTTTTTTGTATTTAACCCTTTAATGTATACTGTACATTTAAATGTACATTTTTAAATATAGTATTGAGCTAGAACAGGCTATTTTCATAAAAAAATGAAAGTGTTTTGTCTTCAGCAGTATCTATAGTTAATTGAAAAACATGTGTAATCCTGTTACCAACAAATTTTTATTTTACAAAATAGCAATAGGAAGTGGTCCCAAGGAGAGGTGAGTTTGGCTTTGCTGTTCTGTTGCTTTTATGTTTTCTGAGTAGTATTTAAAGAAAAATATAGCTAATTTGTTAATTTTCGATAAACAAATAATTGATTGTGCATAATATAGTTAAATTTTAGACATTAGATAACATTTTGCTTGCATTATTTTACATTTTTTTAAGGTGTCCATTTCAATGAACATTATGTAAATGAGGAAATTTTTTTTGCTTCTTTTTTACATTTTTTTCTTCATTATGATAATAACAACAATGAATGTTGTAAACTCTTATTTGAAATCCAAATTTGTATAAAAGCACATATACATATAAACAACACAAATGAGAATTTCAATGTAGAAAAGCTTTATATATTTTTTCCATTTTAATAGAAATTATGCATTCAAGTAAATACTATTATGATTATCTGATTTGTAGATCGTTTTATGGCTTAAAAAAGTATGCCATCATGGGGAATGTTGACAAAGCAAAAATGCTTTTTTTTTACTTTGTCAACACTCCCCTTTAAATTGTTTCATACAAAATATAGATAAAAAAGTAATTTTACAGAGTTGTGTTTTATCTGTTAGTTCAGCAGCCAATAATAGGGTGATTTTCCAGCAGATTGGTTTAAATAAGTCACTTGTTAAGTTTTTTTATCATATCTCTGATAAATGTTTCCAAAAATGGTCATATATCAGACAAAGATTAAAATAAGTTGCCATAAACAGGTATTATGAGAACAAACAATAGTTTAAAGGACATCTGTCATGATAAAAGTGATCATTGGCCAGTTCTAATGGTCAACCAACTCGTATTTGCAACATTTTCAATGTTGCGAAATAGGAGTGCAAGTTGCAAATACAAAATGAAAACAAAATATCTATATTCCAAATGCAAAGTATACTTGTGTATGGCCAATAATATGCTTTCAAGTTTTTTCATTTTTCAAAACAAATGTAAACGATACACTGCCTGTTTAGATTTTCTACAGCAGTAACAAAGTGAACATTAAAAGTTGAAGGAGTAAAAGTACTAATAACAATGATAATAAAAGTGGTAGTAGTAACAATAATAACAACACAATGATAAAAGTAAAATGATAATAATAAAAATATTATGACAAAAATAAAAGTAATTACAATAATCATAAAAAAATAATTTAAATAATTTAAATAATAATTTAGTATTAGTCACACACATACACACATATATAGACACATACAAATACACATACACACTTACGTTCACAAATACATATAAACACATACACATATACATATTAATCTTCCACAGCAGTAACGAAATGAACATTAAAAGTTTTAGGAGTAAAAATACTACTAATAATAAAATAATAATAATAAAAGTGGTAATTATACTTAATATTACTCCATATTAAGTATAAAATCGACTAATCAGATAGTTTAAATTGACTTGTTTCTGCAAAAATATTATAATAAACTAAAGAGTTTTTTTAACATAAAAAAATTTGAACATAAATTGTAGTAGTTGTTTCAAAAAATTAAAATTTCATTTTAGTTTAATTTTAGGAAAAAATTTTTAATCAATTTTTTATAATTTTGTAACTTTCTTTAATTAACATTTTTTTAAAAGGATTCAAGTGAATGATCAAATCTTAGAAGTAAATGGTATTTCATTAGTTGGAGTTACACAACAGTTTGCTGCACAAACACTTAAAAATACCAGTGGAACAGTAAGGTACAGTATCTAAGAACAGTAAGATAACTTCAAGTGAAAAAATACTTTACTTCAATTTACTAGATATTCAAAAAAGTTATAAAAAACTATATTAACATGAATGCAATTTTAAAATTTACTGATTATTGTTGATAATAAGAGTTCAGCTGAAGTATTTCTTGAATATGAATGTAAAGGATTTTACTTGGTTAAGTATATAAATTTGGCCTAGATTTTGCATCTAAGACCCAGAGTAAATTTCACAGTTATTACAATAATAAAGTAGTTAAAAAAAATAATAATTGAAATTGTATAAACAACAACAAAAAAAAGTATTTTAAAAGTCAATACATTTTTTTATGTATTTTTTTTTTTGAGAACTTAAAAGCTTTACCTTAGAACTTTTAAACTTTTTATTATTCTTCAACTTGTGTGAATAATTTTTTAAATTTCATTATAAATATTTCTTTATACTGACTATATAGCTGATTATCATTTTCAAACTCTTCAGGTTTCTAATGGGCCGTGATAAATCACGTCGAACAAATTTAGCCCCTGGTTCTCCATTAGCTGATAACCCTGAAATACAGGTACATTTTAAAAAAAATTCTTATATTGATTTTAAATTAAAAAAAAACAAACATTAATTAAAGTGACAAAATTACATATTTATTTGTGTGTAAATTTTCAATGATAAAAGAAATATTTTAGCTTCTAATTGTTAGATTAGCCATTTTTCCCATCTGAATCATTTCAAGTAATTGAACAGCGAAGGCTAGTTAACTTTTGAACAGCAAAGGCTCATTAACTTTTTAAATAGATTTTGATTTTTTTCTTAAGGGATTTTGCAATCTATTGGAATGTGGTTGGAGTTTTTTTTTAATGTGTAAATACAGTTTACCATTGATTACATTTCTTGTATCTCACACATGTTTATTCATTTAGAGTATCAAAACCCTTGTGCTTTTAGTATTCAAGTGTTTTGTATTCTAGCGATTTAAATGATTTGAAATTTGTACAGGTTCTACATGGTCCAATTTGAGTTTGTTTCCATCTCATATTGAGTTTTAATGTTGTTGAATTTATGTTAAATATTGTTAATTAGACAACCATTAATTAAATTAGGAGCATTAGCTAAATCTGTTAACCTCAAATGAAAACAAAGCAACTCTCAAAAAAAACTTGAGCAATAAGGAGCCATTTAAAAAAAAAAAAACAATTTTATTTATTATTGACATATTTTAAATTAAAATGTATTTTTGTTAAAAATGTGATTGTTTATATTACTTATTAGAGAATTAAAGACAGTAATATCAAAATTGTTATTTTTTTTTATTGTTGTTGTTATTTGTTATTGTTATTATTTTACTGTTATTATTTAAAACTTTTAAAATTTCAGTTAACAGTTTTAAATTGTTAACTACTTTTAACTACTTTACTTGTGTGTCAAGTTTGTACAACTATTTTACTTGTGTGTAAATTTTATTTCAGCATAACAAAATAAAAATAAAATTTTAAATTAAGTCTAAAATGATAGATATAGACAAATAGTGTAGTTAAATGATATGTAAGTTTATGCAATTATAAGTATTGATGTTCAAGTGCATGTTATGATATGTGTTGAAATGATATTCAAGTGTATTTACTGACATGTAAATATAACTTTTTAAACCATTTCAGCATGGTTTATTTCTAACAGTTAAATAACTTAAAAATCAAACATCTAATCTATACTTAATTTTAGCATGTTGGTGATAAGAATTTTGTTATATATTGGCCTTATTGTAGATATAGATGTTTTTCGCATAAATTTTATTGGTCTCTTTTTATTAAAGCTAATGTATGTAATTTTGTAGAATATAATTTATTCTTTATTATTTTATTTATTATTACTTATTAACTTATTACACATTATGTTTAATAAACAGAGATAAATAGCTCGTTATCACAATAAAATTATCCATTAACAACACATCCAACAACAACATTAACAATTATATAATAGCATCATCCATTAGCATTGATGACTAGTTAAATATAAAACAAAGGTTTTTTCTAATAATGGTGATGACTATTTTGTTAACAGGATAATTCTATTAACAATGTTTCATAAACATTGTTATTAAAACATCAAATATATTGTCTACTTTTATAAAAATGTGGGTAGCTGTTACAGCTCATTTTGAAAAGGTAAATATTTAAAAGTATTGAATAAAATTGTACAATATTAAATTGTCTGCGTAAAAACATGCAAATATAAAAAATTTTGTTAAGTATATTTTAATTGACATAAAATTTAAAAATTAAGAATTAAAAGCTAGTGTATATAAAACTCATTGAAATAAAAATAAGTAAAATAAATGTTTTAAAATTAAAAAAAATAAAGATGTGTAAGTAAAGGATATATGAAAATATATTCTGAATTATGTACAAGCTGATAGCAAAATAATATAAGTGGTCATTTCACCTAAACTGAAGTTGGCAACAAATCATAATTTAAGCTTATCATTATAATTTCTACAAAATATATTTAGTTAAAAATGTAAATATAAAATATGCTAAATTGCTATTTTTTGTTTTTTACTTTTAAATTTTATTTTTGTTGATAAGATCTTAACATAATAATAGCTTCAATAATATTGAAATGCATTTGTAGTTTTAAAATTATTTTTACTGTATCTGATTAGTTTTGTATACTATTCTTTTTAGTTTGTATTAGAAAAGAATTTGAAACATCAAAACTCTATAAAATTCTATAAAATCTTTTTGATCATCATTAGTAATCTGTTTTTAACATTCATGGCATGCATTTGTTCATAGCTTTTTTTGAAGAAGAACTCACAATTGCACAGTGGGCCAGAATTTACTTTAACAAAAGTTTTTGTTTTCATATAATAATGGTTAGTAAACAATGCTGTATAAACCATGGTGACAACATGATAGGTAACATTTATTTTTGAATTTGTTGGCTCTGGAAGCCATATTGCAAAACAACTGCACATTTAACTTAGATAAAGAACATTTTTATATTATAAATTAAAAAAGAAAATTAAAAAAATTATCTACATTGAAAATCCAAATGCTTGATATATAAAAAAAAGAAGAATTCTTGTAGAAGAAACATATGAAACAGAACAACTGGAAAGTTGAGAAAAAAAAAATTCAATCAGCTACATTGTGACTATATGTGTCCATATAATACCATGAATACAGGTTCACATATCATTCAGCTGTTTGGATGCAGAAGTCTTTAAATCAAGACGAATCAATTAGATATCCTGATGATAATTTGCACAAAATAAGATGCATCTTAATGATGCTGACATCCAATTGGAGAATTTCAGCAGTCTTTTCTTCATATCTAAAAAATCTTTGACCAGTATTACCATTGCTTGAAGATCTTGAACCATCAGACCTAGCTATATCAGTTAAAAGCCGATCTTCATCATGAAATCTCTGTTGAATTAATACTTTTCTATCTTGAATAAATATTTTTCTTAATATTTCTTGTGTGGTCCACTTCTTTATTGTTAATTTATAGCTTATTTTGAAAAGGCATTCCTTAGTTCTGAATTAATCATGATCATGGAGAGTTGAAAGCCCATAATTGAGCCTAGTTTTAGTTAGTAAAAGATATTTCACTGTGTTTATATCATTTTTTTTTAGATTGCAATCACAAACTAAGCGTTCTAACAATTTTGTTACTGTGAATAGTGCAGCATTAATAATTTTGTCGCTGTGAATAGTGCAGCATTAATAATTTTGTTGCTGTGAATAGTGTAACATTAATGATTTTGTTGCTGTGGATAGTGCTGTGGCAACTTTTCTATCCACTATTATAATTTCAGTTGTGTGCAGATCTGTAAAAATTTTTTAGTAAATAATTTTTCAATTGAGTTGATAAGCAATTCTTCTTCTTTTAATTTATCTAATGTTTCTCTTTTATAAGAAAATCTTAAAGGTTTTCAAAATATGGTGAATGATGGATGAGGGTTAGACCAAATCCCCCTTTCACCGTTACTATATTCAAATAACTGCGATGGTACAACGCAAGTGAGGAATAAGCTAACTACATCTGCCGGTTTTTTTGTTCTTTGTTGTTGTTTGAGTATTAAGGCTTTGACCAGTTGATCCATCAAAGCCAACTTTCAACCTTAGTGTCATGCTTTGAATATTTTTTATTGACTTAATAACTTCTCTCAGACATTTTATCAAACCTAGCTCTGTGTGGCTGACTAATGCTTGTGTGATGACTTCTGCTTCATAGTCAGTGACAGTCCAAAAGCTACATTCTGGAAGATAGAGTTCTTATGCTTTGCATACATTATTATAAGATGGATATAAGTTGCAGTTTTTTTCTTATGGCATTGTTTTGAAGGCACTGATAATCAGTAATGCTCCCATTATTATCTAATATGAGTGCTAAGGAGTATTTTGTGCATATTCATGTGTTTGAATTTTCGACAAATTTAAAACTACCTTAGCATCTTTTTTTTTTCCTTTATAAAGTTTACAACTACTAATATATAGCATTTGAAGAATTTCCTAATTTAAGTTTTGTCACTTTTTAGATTTTTCTGATAATTCCTTAAATGCTTTAACTGGCTTTCCAAGAGATAAGTTAACTGTATTTTTTGTATTGCATGAAAAAATATTTTGTTTTGGAAGAATAAAGTCTTCACAAAACCAGGCTATATTTTTCTTTATGAATTTATTATTGAATCTTGCAGTTGAAGCCCATTTTTTACCGTATTCAAAAATAAAATTTGAAAATTGATCCTTAAATTCAGATGTTCCAAGTTTTTTAGAAATAAAATTATTTCAGCTTATCTTTTTCTATAGGTATGGATAATTTGTTTAAATAGTAGAAATCAAGTAGATAATGCAATAGTCTAAAGTATAATAAAGATAGATTTATAATTGTTTATGTTAAAATAATTTTGTTCTGCTTTTAAAAATGTAAGCAAGAATCAAATAGTCTATTTGTCTATTAAAACTATTCAATATACAAATATTAAATGTTAAATTTAATATCAAAATTTGTTGCAAATCAATGTAAATATAAAAAAAGTAGCATGTCAGAACGTTTAATAATATTCTGCAAATATAGATTTACATATATACATACTTTTTGTATTTTGTACCTAAAAAATTACCTAAACATTAAAAAAAATAATGCATTATTTAAATATATATATAACATATATATGCATCATATAACAAATATATGTGCTTCGAAATATGTATATAACAAGATCTAACATGATCTACTAGTTTTAGTATTTTGTATCTAAAAAGTTACCTAAAATTTAAAAAAAAATTCATTCAAAATTTTTATGACTTAATTGTTTGCTAACTTATTTGAATCCAACAACTTTAAAAATGCAATTTAAAGTTATCATTGTAATAAAATAGGTTATAATGCGCAATATATAAGGTATTATTAATTTGATACCATAGATATTTTAAAAAATTTTTATACATATTTTTTCTTTTACAAAATTTCAATATTGTTCCACTTTAACAATGAAATTCATATAGTAAATCATGTTTTAAGTGTATGTTAACTACTAAACATTGATACTTAATCCATCAATGATGATTTAAAACCAGTTTAATGGGAGAAATCAAACATTAGTTTTTTGACTTCCACAATATTAGGTTTTTCGCTGCTCCTATGTGGTTGTTCAACAAATTTTAATGCAATACTAGGTTTTACTTGTATGAAGGTGTTTTTGAGACTTTTATAAATATTAGTGATGCATCTACATGGGTACGTGAAACTTGAGTTGCATTTAGATGATACATAATTTGTATAACTTGGTTTAGCTTGTTTCTTGGCTCAGCAACCTTGTTTTTCAAGGTATAAGGTTTAGAGAGTTTAAATTATTTAAAAAAGCCTTTAAATTGTATCTTAATTATTTTATTTATTTTATTTTGTCATTAAAAAAAGAATACAATGCCGTTTTATATGAATAAAATTTACATGACCGGGGCTAAAAGAAGACAATATTTGCCTTATCACTACGCCCCGAAAATCTTCTTCTACATAACCACAAGGAAGAGAAATAAAAGTTTGTTTTACTATTATAGAAATGAAATGCTATTTTTTTTTAAATAGCATGTTATTTTTTTTTAAATAGTTTGCTATTTCATATCTTTTAATACTAGATTATTATGTTTACAATTTTTCTTCTACATGAATAAAGTTTATAAATATAAGTTATTAAAAAATACATTAAAATTATTTTAAAAAGTACACAAGTTTTATGTACTTGACAAATTGTTGAAAAGTTATTATCCAATGACAGTTATGATGCAGTTAGATAATTTTGACTTAAATGACATTTCTTCCTTTATCGGAGTTATATATGTTTTTAGTTTTGATTTATACAAATGGTTTTCTAATTTTCTTTAGTTAACAGTCTAGAAGTCTGTATTATATAATAATATACTATGTATTAAATATGTTGCAAAAGATTTACAGTCGGGTAAATTTATTCTGGTTCTTTTATTTTTTGTTTTTAAGATTAAACATTTAAAAGAACAAAACATTTAAAAGAACAAAACATTTAAAAGAACGAAAGGAACTACTAGCTTTTTTTATTAGTGCATTTTTGATTGAAGGACAAATTTATGTTTTATATTAAATAGTTTTTCTATTAATTATTTATTAAAAAATTCATATTAAAAAAAAAAAAAAATTTAAATAGTAGAAGATTAAAAAGTGAAAAAGACTGTAGTTAATAAGTTTCCATAGTTTCCATAGTTAATATGTTTCCATAGTTTCCATAGTTAGGAAAGGCCATCAAAAACAAAGAATTAAATAGGGATAAAAATAAACAAATATTTATTTTTATCCCTATTCAGCCATAATAAAATTTAAAAAATAAAATTTACAAAAATTCATTGTAAGTTTACAGAAATTGGTTAGGTGTCACTCATATAGATACAAACTTGTCAAAGTTTGTGTCACCTAAAAAAATAAAAAAATACAAAGAAAGAGATAGAAAAAGTTAAAGAAAACAGATCAAAAAACAAAATAAATTAAAAAGAAAAAGTGAAAAAAAAACTTCTAAAGTTAAAAAAAAAATCAAACAGTTAATAGAGGTAATAGTAATATTTTTAATAATATTATTATTAATAACAATTATTGTCATTATTAAATGACAATAACATTATGAATAATATTTATCATTTATATTATTTTATTATTATTAGATTATTTATTATTCAATATTAATGATGTTTAATAATAATCTTCTTATATAAAACTGTAGTTACAATTAGAAAATAATAATAAAAATTTAAAAAATCATTATAATATAAATAATAAATATTGGCAATGAACAAACTAAATTTATTTAAATAATAGTAAATTACTTCCTGACATTAAAATACACAGAAAAAAAAAACACTAATACTTTGAAGAAGTTATTTACTTTAAGACAGTTACTGAACAGAGAGAAATTCTAAAGAAAACACTTAAACAATATATTTTCTAATTCTGTTGAGTAGTATCTAATCAATAGCAAGAGGATAATTTATTAATGAGGATATTTTTCTCCAGATCTTTTTCTTATTGCATGAATATATTGGTTCCATTAGGAGGTGCATATTTTATCAAAACTTACCATATTTAATTGCATTTAAAAAAGAAGAGTTTAGCTTGTCATTTCCTGTGTTTTTTGTGTTTTTGGTATTTCATTTGTTTTGACAAAAAAAAAAAAAAGATAAAAAGAATTAGGTTCAAAAAGAAAATTATAAAATAATGATCATGGAATTTTAAGATTTTTAGTTCAGAAAGTTTTGTTTGGATATCAAATCTTATTGGTGCAATTTAGTAAAAAGTTACTTTCTTGTTTGAGTTAGCAAATGTTCGAGTTATTATAACGTTTTGCTGTTAATAATGTTATAACATAATGTTATAACATTTATAATGTTATAACATTTATAATGTTATAACATTTATAATGTTATAACATTTATAATGTTATAACATTTATAATGTTATAACATTTATAATGTTATAACATTTTTTAAGTAAAAACAATTTGAGTTACCAAAAGTATAAATTTAAAAATACATTAGAAAGTAAAAGTTGTCACTCAGTCTCAGTTTTGAAGAAACAATTAAAATTCTCTAACAATAAAATTGAGACTACATTGAGTTTTTGTTGAATATCATTACCACTAACACTGAAGGGCAAATAGACATGCATATATCACACTACTAACACTGAAGGGCATATAGACATGCAACACTTGCAATTGCTCTTAATTACCACTAACTTTTGAGTAAACTGGATTAATCACAACATTATTATCATTATGTTCCTTGTCATTAGCATCACCTTTATTTGCTACATTTTTTTACTTTTTCTATTGACTGTTAGTAAAGGTACTGTGTTGATTAAATTTTTATTTGCAGACATCTTGTACAAGTATTGGTTTGGTTACTGAATATATCTAGTTCAAACTCATATATATATATATATATATATATATATATATATATATATATATATATATATATATATATATATATATATATATATATATATATATATGTATATATATGTATATATATGTATATATATATATATGTGTGTATATATATATATTAATATATATATATATATATATATATATATATATATATATATATATATATATATATATATATATATAAAATTTAGTCATTTTTTATATATTTTTTCAGGTTTTTTTGGTGAAATTATGTACAAAATTTATTTTATAGATCAAAATTAATGCAACATGGAAAGAAATATATTATATTTTTAGAAAATTACTTTGAAAAACTTAGATACATGAAAAAGGTCTTGTTTAAAATATTACAAAAGTCTTAGTACGATGTAAAAATTATTCAGAAAAACAGAAAATAGTGTTAAGAAAGGTATCAAAAAACCAAATTTCGATTACATGTTGCTTTTCCCTTGCTTTTTATAACAGCTCTCAATCGATCTGGCATAGAATGAACCAGTTTTTTCGTGATTTCATGACTTAAACAATTCCATGCACTCTCTAATGCCACTTTCATCTGTGGTTTGTTAGTGAAGTGAATTTTACACAGTTCAATTTCCGATTCTGACCATAAATGCTCAATTGGGTTGAGATCTGGACTTTGAGCTGGTGTTTTGATCACTCCAGGACAGTTGTAGAGCATCCAGAGCCATGTATTAAAAGCGCTATGCTTCAGATTGTTGTCCTGGTAGTACTTATATACACCAGTCAACCCCAATTTTTCAGCACTTTAGTTTAAGTTTTGTTTTAGGACATCAATATAAGCACGGGCATTCATGGTAGTTTCCATAAAATGCAATTTACCAACCCCAGAAGCCACCATACAGCTCCAAACCATGACACCGCCCCCGCCATGTTTAGCTGTTGTACCATATTTCGCTCTTCTAACTCTATTTGGTCTTCTCCAAACAATGACACGTCCATCCGATCCAAACAAATTAAATTTGCTCTCATCAGCAAAAATTACAGTCTCCCAGAACTCTTTAGGCATCGAAACATACTTTTTAGCAAATTCTAAACGTGCTTTTTGATTCTTCTTAGAAATGAAGGGCTTCTTTCTCGCTACTCTTCCATGAAAATTTTGTTTCTTTAAACATCGTCTCACTGTTTGCACACTTACAGTTTGTCCTAGATCAAGTTCTAAATCCAACGAATTCTCAGTTCGTTCCGAAAGAACTTTTGGGCAGCAATTTGAACAGAACCCTCAGTAGAAAATTTTTTTATGATAGACTGAACCGTGGATTTTAGCATACAAAGCATTTCTTTTATCTGTGACAGTGATTTTCCATTTTGATAGTGAGAAACAACAAGATCTTCATCACTTCTGGCAACTCTTTTCTAGTAGGATTCATTTTCAAAATTACCAATTTTTTATTGCACAAAATGTCCAATTGGGTTTATAAATGACAATTTTATTTACGCTGAAAACAAAAACATTGGAAATATAAAGCTAATGTAAACATAAACAACACATAAGGGGGTCGTACGAAGACTTATGTAACATATCAAATAACTGATTTTTCATATTTACTAACTTTTTGACATTAAATAAATTAAGTATTATTTCTTTTGTTATATATTAAATAAGGATAGTTAAAGCGATTTCAACAAGAATTTTTACTAATAAATATGTTTACATGTTTATATATATATATATATATATATATATATATATATATATATATATATATATATATATATGTATGTATATATTTGTATATGTATATATAAATATATTTGTAGCACTTCTTTTTTTCAGCATTTTATTCAAGATATGAATAATGTCATTCATCAAATGGAAGAAGTTGAGAAACGTGCAATATATGCTGAAAATTTAGTTGAAGATGTTAAACAAGAACTGTTAAAGGTAATTTAATTAATTTTATTAAAAACTTTACAAACTGTACAATTTAAATTAGGTAAAAAATTTTAAGATTTTTTCATTATATATATATATATATATATATATATATATATATATATATATATATATATATATATATATATATATATATATATATATATATATATATATATATATATATATATATATATATATATATATATATATATATATATATATATATATATATAAATAAGTTTAATTTTGCTGTGAGCATATATTCAGCAAGAGTGCTCGATGAATGATATCAGAGCTATATAATTGATTTTTTGACGAGATTAAAAAAATAACTACATGATTTTTACTACTAAAAGTTTCATGCGTTTAGCAATCGTCAGGTAAAAAATGCATTGTTTTTTTCGTTAAAAAATATACTCAATAAACATCGTGGCGTTCAAAAACAATTATAAAACTATAACTATTTGCGAGCGACTTTTTTCTAAGTTTAAGGATACATCTAAGAAGTTGATTGACTTTTTTCTAAGTTAAAGGATACATCTAAGACGTTGGACTATATCGTGACGATGGTCTGATGATACTTCGTAAAAAAACTGGATCACAAATTGATAGAATACGAAAAAACATAATTAAAGTTATAAAAACGATTGGTTTTAAAATAGAGATCCAAACAAACCTACCCGCAGTCAACTTCTTAGATGTATCCTTTAACTTAGAAAAAAGCTCCTACCAACCTTTCAAAAAACCAAATGATTATCTACGTTACATCCACTCTGAATCCAACCACCCACCGCAAATAATAAAGCAAATCCCCATCTCTATCAACAGCAGATTATCACAAAATTCCTCGAATGAAAAAACATTTAATTTATCTATACCAGAATACGAAGATGAACTAAGAAGAAATGGCTTCACTAATTTTAATTTAAAGTATAACCCCCAAAAAAGAGAGAAAAAGACAAGAAAAAGAACTATAATATGGTTTAACCCCCCTTACAGTAAAAGCGTCTTGACCAATGTCGGACATATCTTCCTAAACTTAATCGACAAACACTTTCCAACATCCCACCCCCTAAGTAAACTATTCAATCGAAACACCATCAAATTGAGTTACAGCTGCACAAAAAATATCGAAAGTATAATAAAAAGCCACAACAAGAAAATTAGTTCAGAAAGACCAAAAGAATACCCACCCTGCAATTGTATAAAGAAAGAAAACTGCCCTATAATAGGAAAATGTAGAGCCTCTAATGTTATTTATAAATGTATAGTATCCCCCCCTAACACCCCAGAAAAAGTATATATTGGCCTAGCAGAAGGTGAATGGAAGAAAAGATGGGCTAACCACAAACACTCATTCATAAATAAAAAGATGAAAAATTCAACCACCCTTTCAAAGTATATATGGCAGATAAAAGAAAACTTAAAAATAACACCAAAATTAACTTGGTCAATAATTAAACAAGTCCCCGCCTACAGCAACGTAACAAAAAAATGCTTGCTTTGCCTTCATGAAAAACTTTGCATAATATCATACAAAGGAAAGCAAAAATTATTAAATAAAAAAACAGAAATTATTTCTAAGTGCCGTCACGAAAACAAGTTCTTGCTTGACAACCACGAGCCCAAAGATTAAAAAACCAAACCACGCTCGCAAATAGTTATAGTTTTATAATTGTTTTTGAACGCCACGATGTTTATTGAGTATATTTTTTAACGAAAAAAACAATGCATTTTTTACCTGACGATTGCTAAACGCATGAAACTTTTAGTAGTAAAAATCATGTAGTTATTTTTTTAATCTCGTCAAAAAATCAATTATATATATATATATATATATATATATATATATATATATATATATATATATATATATATTAGGGTGTCCCAAAAAACAACTTTTTTAAAAATAATCTGCTTCCAACCCCTAAATGTGTTCTATCTAATACAAAAACACTAGGTTTAAAATTTTTTTTTGAGTCAAAATATTTTAAAGGGTCCCTCAAGACCCTCAAATATTTAATGGGTCGCTGATATTTTCAAAAAAAAAATTTTTCAAAAATATGTTAACCTGGTACTCAAATGAAGCAAAATTATATAAAAATTATAAAATTCGCAAAAATAATATTCGTTTTGAAAAAAAATTTTTTTTTGGTTTGATTACATAAAAAATTACTTTTCTTAATGGAAAATGAAAAAAAATGCATATTATTTTTGAAATTTTGATATAATTTTGCTTCATTTGAGTACCACGTTGACATATTTTTGAAAAACCTTTTTTTTAAATATTAGGGACCCATTAAATATTCAAGGGTCCAGTCGGGACCCCTTAAAATATTTTTTATTCAAAAAAATTTTAAACCTTGTGTTTTTGTATTAGATAAAACACATTTAGGGGGTAGAAGCAGATTATTTTCAAAAATGTTGTTTTTTGGGACACCCTAATATATATATATATATATATATATATATATATATATATATATATATATATATATATATATATATATATATATATATATATATATATATATATATATATATATATATGAATATATATATATATATATATATATATATATATATATACATATATATACATATATATATATATATATATATATATATATATATCTATATACATATATATATATATATGTATATACATATATATATATATATATATATATATATATATATACATATATATATATATACATATATATATATATATACATATATATACATATATATATGTATATATATAATATATATATATATATATGTTGTTGTCATTTATGGTAGATAAAATCAATTTCAAAGTGCATATTTTATTTGAGGTTTAGTCAACTTTTTCTTCATCAAAACTTACACATGCCATAGAATTTTTTGTGTAAAGGACAATTATAGGTTTATTCATTCTTATATGCGCATTTATTCATTCGTATATGCGTGTTTATTCATTCTTATATGCCTGTTTATATGCAAGTCAACCATTCATAATATCTCTTATACAATTTTATATAAAAAATAAATAGGCTTTTATGTTTTTATATAGATATATTTAAAATATAAATTAGTTTGTTGCCACTACTATTTATTCAAAAAATGGTTGCTGAGCCAGAGCTGGATTTATGTAACTACGCATATGATTGCAAAATGGAAATAAGTTAAACTCTGTATCATCCAGAATATTTTAAGTTTCTTGATTACCCCATGCTTATTTCGAGGCCTTTCTCCCTATTTATAAAAAGAAAAAAATTTTTCTATTGGATTAAGCTGTGGCGTGTATGCTGGCAGATGCTTAACAGCTATGCCATGAGAAGCTAATGTTTGCCTATCAGAAAGACTCCAGTGGTATTTACAATTGTCCATAACACGCACCGGCGCTTCAACATCTGCATTCCTAATTGCTAGTGTCAACATTGTTGTAATGAAAGTACAAAATGAATCTGCATTCCAGCCTCCAGTTTTTATTTCATAAGCCAGAACTCCCATTGTTGAAACAGCACAAATCAAACTAACATTCTTGCCACCGTTTACATAAATCCATCGCTGGCGCGGCAACCATTTTTTGAATAAATAGCAGTGGCAACAACCTGATTTATACTTTAAATATATCCATATAAAAAGATAAAAGCCTATTTATTGTTTATATAAAATTATATTAGAGATTTTATGGGTGGTTGACTCACATACAAATGCGCATATAAGAATGAATAAACATGCATATAAGAATGAATAAACACACATATAAGAATGAATAAACAAGCATGAATAAATGTGCATAATAGAATGAATAAATGCGCATATAAGAATGATCAAACATACATATAAAAATGAATAACCATGTAACACCTTAATTTTCTTCCTGAAGAAAAGGAAAAAATTTAAGTGATGATATTTTTTAATTTGTTAGAAAAATAAGTTTACTAATAAAAAAAATAACTCATATATGACTACATAAATGTAGTTATGTAGTCATATATATATACATATATATATATATATATGTATATATATATATATATATATATATATATATATATATATATATATATATATATATATGTATATATATATATATATATATATATATGTGTATATATATATATATGTATATATATATATATATATATATATATATATATATATATATATATATATATATATATATATATATATATATATATATATATATATATATGAGACTTAATTGAATGACGAGTAACTCGAGAATAAATTTTATTAGATGGCACAAGAGACACTAGCTCTTTAGAGCAGTGCCCATTATAGTATCTGTAAAAAAGAGATGGCTTTAACCTTTATCATTCGATAATTCGCTGATAAAGATTCGATTTATTTGCCCATAAAACCTATCGGTTTGGCAAATCAGCTGTAGAACAAGAGGATCGAAATCCATATTGATGATCAGAAAGTAAGTTATTAGATTCAAGATAATAAAAGTGTTTGTTAATTAATGATTCAAAAACCTTGCTTATGATAGAAAGAAAACTAATGGGACGGTAGTTAGACGAATCAGATCGCTCTCCAGATTTTTTGAAAATAGGGATAACAGATGCCTCTTTCCAGCAGGCTGGAAAACAAGACTCTGATAAGCACTTGTTGAATAGTTTTGAAATTATAGACGACAGCTCCAGAGATCACTTCTGCAAGACTATAACAGGTATGTTGTCCGGGCCACAAGCTGTAGAAGAGTCTAAGCAGGAAATCACTTTAGATACAGAAGCTGGAGTGATATGAATGTCAAGCAATGGATCAACCTGTTTGACAGCTATAACAGGTAGAACGCAACTAGTGGACTCAAGAGATGATATTGATGAAAAGTTCTTAGCAAACAATTCAGCTTTGTCTTTAGGTGAGGCGACAAAATCTGAGCCATACAGGAGAGGTGAAATTGATTTACAGATTTGTCTTTATTATTGATACTATTAAAGATTCTCCAGAAATCATGAGAGCCTAATTTTTGATGTTGAAATATGAGATTTTATGACCTGAGAATAGCGGGCTTTGGCGTTGTACATATCCTTTTTACAATGGTTTCTTGCAGTAATAAACAGGCGTCTGTTTTCTGGAGAATTGTTTTGCTGATAGATATGGCAGTAATGGTTTTGATTGACAATTGCAGCAGCACAATGTGAGGAAAACCATGGAGGAGAGTGAGGCTTGATCTGGAATTGTCAAGAGGGAATGAAAGATTCCATACCTGCCTGAATCCACGAAGTTATGTAAGAAGCACATTTGTCAACAGGAAGACGAAAGATTTCTACCCAAGGGCCATCACGAAGAAAATCACTGAAAGAGTCCCAGTCAGCTTTAAGGTAGTTGTAAGAGGTATGATAGGGGGATTCAGATGATGAAGAAGAATGAGGTAATAGTTTTAGAGAGATCAAACTGTGATCAGAAGCACCTAAGAGTGAATGTGGAGAAACTGAGCATTGACTAGGATCAGAAGACATAAATTGAGTAGAGAAGGGAAATGATTCGGATTGTCTGGAAAGCGAGTTGGAAAGTTGACTATTTGAGTTTGGGATTGAGAAAGGCAAAAGTTGTGGGCTGACACTAGAGCCAAGTCATTCAGTGTGATGAATTAAAGCATTAAAGTCACCAACAACAATATTGGCTGATGGATAAAGAGAAATGGCTTGGTCAATATGATAAGAAATAACATCAAAAAGAGTGCAGTCTTGAGATGAAGTAGAGCGATATAGAACATAGAGAAAGGCAATAGAGTGAAGTGGTGCTAAACGAAACCACATAAAAGATTAGTCTGTGGATTCAAACCTAGTTTCCCGACAAATGGGTGAATTCTTACGAATTTAAATGCCCAGGCCAAGCATGTGACTATTGGAGTCTTTACGAATTAAAGGAAGATAACCATCAACACAAGATGAGACAACTGAACTCAAATTAGTCTTACAAAGAGCAAGTAGGTTTGGTAAACTTTGCAAGAGATAAGATTCAACAGAAGAAAAGTTATTTCAAACACCATGAATATTAGTGAATGATTGGTTTAGAGAACTTGGTGATGACGATAATTTTTTGTGTTTTATAGTTTTTGGTACTTTATTTATTTTTTAAATTTGTTAAAGAACATGACTCAAAGTATAGATACTCAGTACACTGTTTAATAGCCGTTTCAATGCATCCAGTAGCCGGATGCATTGAGCATCTGCCCAAGATGAGTATTTTTATCGAGACACTATCTCTAGCCTTTACTTAAACAAGAGCCTCAAGGCTGGAAGTGTTTTAAGTCGAAGTTGGCATCTCCTAGCCTTTGCCTATAAAGGCGTATCCTACAAGGCAGCAGGACATGAAGCAGATTGTACTGGGTTACATGTTACCAGTAGCAGGATAACCTGACCTGACAATATGAGTTATATGGTTAAATGTACTAGAAACTACATTTAACTTTTTAAGCAATTTTATGCATAAATATATATATATGCATAAATAATTATTTGAGTATATTCATAAATGGTTTATTATAATATAATTGTTTTTAATTTAAAAGTTTTGGTCAAAAATTATAAAATTGTAATATAGGAATTTTATAAGATTTAAGTATGGCACAAAACATTAAAAAAAATTTTTGTAAGATAAAATGATTAAAAAATTTTTTGTAGGAAAAGATGATAAAATCTAATAGTCTTTATTTTTAATTTATAATTTGATTGATGAAAAAGTTTCTGTAAAAAGTTTTGAACAGGTACCTATAAAACTGTTTTAGAATAAAATATTGATAATAACTTTACCTGAGTAATTATTTTTTATAAATTTTTATTATATAAAGATAATAGTTTTTTTTTGCAGCTAGGTGGAATTTTTTCTAGCCTACAATAAACGACAGTAGACTAGACAATTATTTCTTAACTTCAATAGGCAGAGTTTTTTTTTGTTGCTAAAAAAAATGTTTGGGATATAGAGTTTCATTAAGTTATTTCAGTCAAATCTTTGTTTTGTACAATTTGATTCCAAATTAAAATGGGCTAAGTCCATAGGGGGTTTTTTTGTTTAAGGTTTTTAGATTTTAAGCTTAAGTTCTGCCTCTCCAGTCTTAAAATTATCCCTTAAAATTCCCCTAGGATGCTTTTATCCCCTTATTTGAGTTTTTTCTATGCTTTCTATATTTTTCTATATTTTGCTTACATTTGCTATGTAAGCGAAAAGTTTCTGGTAGTGCTGCACTTAACTTTCTTTGCTCAGCAACCTTGTTTGTCATGGCTCATGTTTCAGAAGTGGTTTGTCATGGCTCATGTTTCAGAAGTTGAAAAATTGTTAAAAGAGGTTATAAGAGTTTTTAATTACCTTTTTTTTAAAAGTTAAAAAAATAACAATAATAAAATGAGTAGTTTCCTTGACTGTAGTAGTCCCCGGGTGACATGAATAGTGTCAAAAGTGAACTTCAGAATAGTACCGAATATATTAATAAGGCCTAATGTCCCAAAAAAAAGGAATAGTGTTGCAAATGAATTTAATGAATAGTGTCAAAAGCAAAAAACAAAAAGTAGAATAATGTTGCAAATAGTTAATTTCAACAATAGCTTACTCATTTTGCTTATCTTTATAGCATATGGCTTTTACTCGACAATCAATAATGCGACAATTTGCGACACTATTCCTTTTTTACATATTTGACAATCAAATTTATGATTATCAAAGTTTTGCGTCACTATTTCACTACACTGTAGCCCCCATGCTATTTGACTGCAGTAGGCCCCCATGCGCTTGACTGTAGTAGCTCTAATACCCTTGACTGTAATAGCTTCCATGCCCTTGAGGAAGTAAACACACTTAAAAAAATGTAAAAGTTTGTTTTATGAGGTTAAGCTTAATAGAGCGCTGTAACAGCAAACTGTAGCTGCATTTTAAACTGTAACAGCATTTTAAAATGTAACAGCATTTTAAAATGTAACAGCATTTTAAAAAGTAAAAAATCTCAACAGATAAATATATAGTATAAATAGCATTAACATTGGACTTGCGGAGGTTTTAAAAAATTGAAAATTTTGCATAGTGCCAAAAAAAAATTCTTTAGAGTTTATTTTGCATAATTATTCAATAAATTATACAATAAAATTAACATAATTATTGAATAAATTATACAATAAAGTTTCAAATTCTAAAAACCTCAATTTTTAATTGACCCTATATAATAATCTGGTAATCACAGATAAAAATTATTTTAAATAATATTTGTAAACTGTAAAACTTATTATAAGTATTTATACATAATATATATCTTATGAAATATTAATACTTATTAAAAGTGTATATATGTAGTATATATTTTATGAAATTTTAAAAATAATAAGTTTATAAAGTATTGTAAAAAAAAGTATAATTCTTACATCAGGCTGAGGAAAGAGCTCATGCAGCTGAACAAGCTTTAGAAGAAATGAAAGAAAAATTGACTGCTGCAAGCGAGGTTTTCAAAATTTTATAGTGTATATATTGATGAAAAGTGCCTCTATTTCTTTATTAAAACTTACATGCCTTGTATGTAAAAAGTTTTTAGAGATTATTCAAAGCACTGATTATTTTTCTTTTTATTTCTTTATAAAACTTTTTTTAAATATTTTTTAGTCACCTTTTGTTAATGGCAACAGAAAACTTAAAAATGAAATTAAAATCAAGGTATGTATGTTGAATTTCTTTATAAAATGAATTATATATATATATATATATATATATATATATATATATATGTATATATATATATATATATATATATATATATATATATATATATATATATATATATATATATATATATATATATATATATATATATATATATATATATATATATATATATGGGCGATTCCTCAAGAGTGGCGATCGTAACATTTGACACTCTTTAGGCTATTAAAAATAAATGAATATGGAAATGACTTAAAACTTTCCAGAAATGTGAAATCCTATCATATAATTTAGTATGCAAAAATTACAGTAATAAAGTCTTGAACATTTTTCAAAAAATAACTCTATGTAGTGTTACTGTCGTATCATTTACTTTTTACCACTTATGAACAAAACAACTTTGTCAAACTTAATGCAGCAAATGGCATGGTAAAAAAAAAAGTCATTTGGTGTATGAATATAGCAAATATTGATATTGTTATATGCTGAGTTATGTAGTTTTTACTTAAATTCACTCCCACAAACTGTGAATGACTCTCGTCATCTTAATGAATTTAAAAACCGTTTAGACAAACACTGTAGCCAGCACTAATATTACAGTTAATGTACCGAATTGCTGCTACAGCTCATTGTCTACTGGCAAAGAGCTAAAGGGTTGCTACCCCTTTCAAGCGACATTTTATTGTTCGCCGCAGCTGATTATTATTATATATATATATTATATAAATATATAAATTTATTTTCAAAATAACATGATGTTTTTTATTCTTGACATGTTTCGTAAGATTCTTTTATCTTTTATTTGTGTTTGGTTGGGGCATTATCCAAAATCTCAAAAGAATCACATTTAACCAAATTTTTGCAATTAATAGATAAAGTTATGTGTTTAAATATATGAGATTGTTTATCACTTTTAAGGTGCTCATTTATTCTAGTTTCCAAATGTCTGGAGGTTTCTCCAATATAACTGGCATTGCAGCCAGTGCAAGAAAATTTATAGACAACATGAGATTTAAGCAGTTTAGAAAGTGACTCTTTTAAGCAAAAGCAATCTTGTATTTTATTAGTAGTGAAAATTAGTTTTATTAGAACATCCTTGCAATACATATGAACAATTTTAGTATAATTAGAGTACATTTCTATGTATGGAAGCTTAAAGTATTTTATATTTTAAGCTATTAACAATGTTAAAAACAGATGGCTTCATTTTCTTATCAAAGTAGGATTTAATTTCAAAATAGGAGTCAATAATTTTTTGTGGAAATTTATTATTTTGTAAAACTAATGATAGATTCTTAATATCTTTATCAAAACCAACTTAATATACAAACTTTACATTATGTTATAAACTTATCTATTTAATTTTGCTGTCAGTTTGTTTATTTTTTGACAGTTGGTTATTTTGATTGGTCATTTACCGAGTTATTTTGTAAAAATATATTGGTTTATTATGTATAATTTTTGTCCGTTAATATTTCTCTGTAAAGACTTCTATTTTTTAATATTTATTTCATAGTTTTTTTAAATTATGAAACAATCTTTTGAAAATGTAAATAAATTTTACGAAACATATCAAGAATAAAAAACATTGTGTTATTTTTAAAAATAGTTACTTATTTTATGCTATTACGACGTTCAAGAAGTATATATATATATATATATATATATATATATATATATATATATATATATATATATATATATATATATATATATATATATATATATATATATATATATATATATTCTGAATTATAAAACAAAGAAACATTCTAGTCAATTAAGTTGCATTTTTGTGGTTTTTAGCAAACAATAAAGTTTAATTAGTTTATCAATTATTTTAATGGTTTTACATAAAGGTTTTACCTAATTATTAACATTAAACACAAAGAGTTAAGATCTGTTAAAGGGATCCCAAAGTGCCGAGACAAGTTGTGTTCGTTTTAATAAGAATGATAAAAAAAATGTTTAGGCAGAATTTTTTTAAAACAAAATAATAAATGTATACCAAGAAAAACAAACTTTGTTGTTTTACTCGAAGCTTGCCATCTCTTTGCTAGCCAATCTCTCAAAGTCTTTAAAATATATGCTGCAATCTACAGACTTTATTATTTATTTAATTCCAAAGAGTTTTAGTAAATGACGTCATTCTAGAATTTCGATAAGAAGTCTGAAAATTCTTTTTTTTTTTTATCAAATTATTTTTTATAGAATTTTTTAAATTATTATTATAGATTACTAAAGAATTTATTTAATTGCTTATTTTATATAAAAGTTTTTTCACAATAGTTCATCATAAATTACTGTAGAATTTCTTTATTTTATTTTCTAAATCTCCCGAAGTTCGCATTAAAAATATAAATAAAATATTTCAGATATTTTAAGCTCATCTATTTCTAGAAATTATTTTTTGTGTTATATTTATTGTTATTAAATGATTATTATCCTTATTAAGATTGTGTTAACATTTTTTTTGATTTTTTCAAATTTTGACCGCAAGCCGCTGGTAGCAGCTTTCGGGTATGCTTCACAATTTATCTTGTTTTGTACATAAATTTTCACTCTAGGCGCATATAATTTGTTTGTTCTTAAGGTTTAATTAATTCTCTACATAATCAAAAACAAATAAGAGCCATATTGTGTTGTTATAAAAAGTTATCACTTGATAAAGTTTAAAAATCTTGAGTTATCCTTGATTAAAAAAAAACTTCTTTAAATTTAGTTCTAAAATAAAGCAGCATTAACACTGTAAAATTTAACTCGTGGAAGTGTATAAGTATTTAGCTAAGTAATTAAAAACGTCTTTTTTTTGTCTCAAAATATGTTCTTTTTATACCTTAAATGAGTTTTGTTTTGGACTTAATGTTTTAATTACTATTTATAAAACAATGGTTTTAAGCACTTTGCATTTCTTATTATTCAATGATGCGTGTTAAAATCTTATTTAACTAAAAAGTTCATTTATTCAGCTTACTATTGACATATAGTTTGCTATGCTTTTACTAATCGAATTTTAATTAGTTGACAATATTATGCCTTCCAAATTTTATTCCAAAAATGTGCGGTTGCAGTGTGAAGATTTTTGTTATAATGGCTGGTAGTGAAAGAGTTAACCTTATGAAAGTTTAATTAACAGCATTTATTTGCTAAATTTTTCATCGGTTACAAGTATTCTTGAAATTCTTATTTAATCATGCGAGAATATATTTAATGAAATTTATTCTGTAAAACATGTGTATTGCTAATTTTATTTTTAAAATTGAACAATTATTGGTCAAGATTGCAAAAAAGTGCAGCATTATTGAATAAATTTTAAAATTGAAATCGTTTAATGGAAAATTTTTTATTGTCAATTTTGTAGTTTTTTGTAATTTTAAGAGACAGGTTTTAATGTAAAGTACTTGCCAAATACAACATAAATTGGGAAGTATTAAATATAATATGTTTTTTAGCGCATGCTGCAACATATTGACGATTTTAATTGCCATCTGTCTTGAATTATTGCCATAAAACATTAGTTATTGCTTTAATTAATAAAAAGCTGTCTGTAAATTTGTTAAAGTGTAAAATCTATAAATATTTTCTGACTAAAAATTTAAGAATTCAGAAAATATCTTTAATAAATGGTATCTGTAAATTTGTTAAGTGTAAAATTTATAAATATTTTCTAACTAAAAATGTTAGAATTTAGCAAATATCTCTAGTAAATGATGTCGTTTACCAAAGTTCTTGATAAATTAAAAATTTAAGAATTAGTAAAATGTCATTTCGATAGGAGAACAAAAACGTCATAGCGATAAATGGCTAAAAAATAAAGTTCAAATTGTTTACATAAAAAGAAAAAAGATTCAGAATATATAATAAGGTGATCAACGTCTTTTTTGAATATTTATTATATTTTAACATAAAAACATTTGAAAAAAAATTTTAACAAAAAAATTATTTGGTTCATGCGCACTCTATAGCAAAAAAGTTTATAGGAAAGTCATACGATTGATAATAAACGCTTATTTAAAAAAAAAAATTAAACAAAAACAAATAATATTGATTTAAAAGAAAAAAAGTTCTACAATGATTTCATTTACAAAAACTCTTTAGAATTAAACGCGCTTGAATAAATTATAAAATCTGTAGGTTGCGGCGTATATTTTAAAGACTTTGAGAGATTGGCTAGCATAGAGATGGCAAGCTTCGAGTAAAACAACAAAGTTTTTTTTTTTTGGTATACATTTATTATTTTGTTTTAAAAAAATTCTGCCTACACATTTTTTTTATCATTCTCTTAAAAATGAACACAACTTGTCTCTGTCTTCTGCCGTTTGAGTTAGATCGTTACACTCATCATTAATTTCAGAAATGAGCTTACATATATAATATATCATCACAGCATTCAATTGGTTCTATCAAAGATCCCATATAAGTAATTCTGAATTTTAATAGTGTTTTTAAAATATCATTCATCACTAAATTGTGTGCACTACACAATGTACACCATGCTATGTAGTTAACTTCTAAAATTTGACTTTCACTCCCTTACTCCTTTCATATTGCTTGTGTAGATGTACTACTGATCTCGACAATCAGCAATTTGATATCCTAATACTTTTACTTCCTCAATAAGAACGTTTGCTGAATTTTTTCTGGTTGATGATATTATATTTATTAAGCTTAAGAAACTTTCTGCAACACTTTTGGTCTGCTATTTTAACATACCGAATAATAATGAAAAACTGGTCTTTTTTTGCAAAAGCTTTTGATTATTTGATATTACTTATTATTGAATGTAAAATTCTAGAAGGTAGTTGTAAGATAATTTTGTTTTGAGTTTTCACTGAAAAATACGATGTAACAAAATCAGGAAGTAATTAAATTTTTCCTAAAAATTTACTATTATTCGGTTTGAAGAGTTTTTGGTTGCTGCCTTTAAAACCTAAATTTTGTTCACTTAAAAATAATACTGCTCTTACACAATGTGTTTTGCATTATTGAGCACATCTTTATTGAAATGGTCTATCCCTGCTCTGCGTTTAGTTTTAAACTCTAGAATTCATCATTTATACGCTGATTCAAGTCCTTTCAAAGATACACGTTCAGATAACTGTATTCGTGTATGTGCATAAATTATATGAGCATAATCAGAAAATCTACTTGATAAAGATAAGCATATTTTTATTGATAAAAACAAACAACAACAGAAGTAGTAAGTTTGACAGTACTTAAAAATTTCAAAAAATTTCTCTTGTTAATTTGAAATATAAAAGCCGGTTTCATAATTTTCACCACTTTTCATTTGTTGATAAAAAAAAGTGTCACTAAACATCTTCTTCAAATGAAACATCTTTTGTAATGGATATCAATAATACTTTTTGGTGACTGCTCTACCAAAAACATCTGTTGTTTGTAGTTGATTTCAACAGACCAAGTTACAGGGTTCTCTATTTGTGAATTACTACTAATTTTTTAAATATTGTTAAATATAATATCCTCAATATTTACGCTATTGGATCCTGAGTTACCATCTACATTCTTGTTCTGGTTATGTTTTGTAGTTGTGGCACATTTATATTTTCTTCAAGTATTTAAATATTTCAGTTTATAAAGAAACTGACAAATCTTTACCTCTTTAAAAAACTAATGATCCAGGCTAATTTAAAGTAATGATCTTTAAAAATCTAACTATCCAGGCTATTTATTTTAAACTAATGATTTTTAAAAAACTTATCTAATAATCCAGGCTATTTAATTTTGCTACTTTCCGGATCTATTTTGGTCTTTTTTGAACACTGCTTTCGTAACATCTTTTTGACATTTGAAATAATTAAATGTTGTAAAGGTAAATTAAACAACAAATGAGTTTAAAAATGTTACCAAAAAAGTTTGAAAATAAAAACAAAAAATTTGAAGCCGTAAAACAACAGAATATAACAGGTATATATTTTTGACATTTAATTGATTTTTAAATAAAAACTTTTTTCAAAGGGAAATTTTGAGTGGAACTCCATTCGCATTTGAATGGAATTCCATTTGGTTGTGCGTACAAATTAAATACTCATATGAGTAATTTATACAAAATTAAAATGAAGCATTAACTATAGACAGTTTAACTATAGACAGTATGAAGCATTAATAATAGACAGTTTAACTAGACAGTATGAAGCATTAACAATAGACCGTTTCACAATAGACAGTATGAAGCATTAACAATAGACAGTATGAAACATTAACAACAGTTTAAATACTCATTTAAACTGTTATTCTTGTTTATTGTTAATGTTTTAAAAAATAAGGAAAATCTTAAGAAACTATTAGTACTAAGATACTTTTCTAATCGAAAAGTATCTTAATACTAATAGTTTCTTAGGTTTTTGGCTTCTTGTGCTAGTTTCTTATAAACAAGTTTCTTATTATAAAAACATGTTTTTAATATTTTGGGTCCCTTAAATACAGGAAGCCCAGTGCAATTGCACTTGTTGCACTTGTGATAGTATGATACTTGTAAGTATAGGTATAGATCTAAATCCTTAAAAGTAAGTGTATATGCATGTGTGTGTGTGTGTGCGTTTATAAACACTCACTCATAATGTTGGTTATCAGATATAAGATAATAAAAATAAGTCATTTTGAATTATTCATCATTTTAACTTTTCTTTTAAAAAAGAAAGTTCCAAAGAATGATAAAGTTGAAGAGCTTCAAAAGAGTCTTAAGGATGCAAATGACAAATTAAGTGCATCTCAGGAGAATGAAAATGAGCTTAAAGAGGTATAAATAATATATTTTTTTATACTGTGTTTATAAGGTGTATATAACAAAATATAGTTTTTCTAAAAATATGTTCTTTCAATAGCTGTTTCTTTTTAAATAAAATTTTTTTGTTATTAGTTGAACCTTAAGATAGATAAAACTGCGTCTTTGTTGAAAAGTTCACAGGAAGTTACGGCATCGCTTCAAATTGAACTGACTAATAAGAATAATGAACTTGAACAATCTATGAAAGAAAATCAGAAACTTAAAGAACTTGCTGAGAAGTTAAAAAGTGACTTAGATAGTGAAAGGGCATTGTTTTTGCAAAAGGAAAGTCATTATAATGAGGAGGTGTCAATTTTTTTTTTGTTTTTCAATTTTACATTAAGAGATTATAGAAAGTAAAAATGTTAGAAGTTGATTTTGAAGTTTTATTGAGTTTAATTGTTTATTATTTTTATATTTTTGGTTTGTGGCATTCTGCTATAAAACTATTTTATTAAAATTTTATGAGTTTTATTTTAGTCAGAAAAATTTGAAAAACTGTTTAATGAGAAGTATAACAATCTTTATGAAAAGTATCAAGCAATGAAGAAGAAATTATTAACCTATAAAAATGATAACCAGCAAGCATTAGAGAATATTTCTCATCTTAAACAACAGCTTCAAGATTATGATGCCAATATTCATTTATTAAATTCATTAAGAACAGAAATAGATGATTACAAGCTTAAAAACACAAAGAATTTAGACAAAATAAATTTACTAAAGTCTCAAGTTAAAGTTTTGGAAGATTTATCAACTGCAAAAAATTTGTTGAAGTAAGTTAAAGTATAAAAAGTTTTATTTTTTTACTTTTTTTTATTTTTTAAGTATTTTTTAATTTTTAATTGCAACTTAATTGTTCAATTTATCAAGATTGAGTTTTAGTTTTATTGTTGTTACAGTAAAATTAATTTATCAGAAGAAGAAATAGCAGTGTACAAGAACCAAAGAGATAAGGTTTTTTTTTTTATATTGAATTGAATTTTAGGGGTCATCCACAAATTATGTCATGCGAAAGGAAAGAGTAGCATTTTGTGACAATTTGTGATAGGGGGGAGGAGGGTATTTGATTTTGTGATGCAGCCATTTTTTTTCAACTTTTAAATCTGGAAAATCTTTTTTATTAGTTAAAAAGCCTTTTTTTTATATCATTCAGATAATAACATTTAAAAATATTAAAAAATATTAATACTATGAAACAAATGAACTATTCTTACAGGTTCCTTCTCCACAACTCTTATCACAGCTGTCAACAAATATACCTTTTAATTATATTAAAGATGAATTAACTTCAAAGCAAGACTATGTTGATGGTGTTGATAGTGTTACTTTAATAAATGAAGAAATAAACCAGGAAGACTCGATGAAACCTCTTGTAAGCAACATTAAAGATAATCATCAAGTTCCTATGAACTTATATATAAATGAAAGTGAATGTAATAATAAGACAAATGATATGAATTCTTTTCAGTCAATCGATAAATATGAAAAATTAGGTGATGTAAGCCAAGAAGTTGTGTCAGGAAATTTTAACAGTCTACCCGAAGACAATGTTGATTCTGGTTGTAATGATGAAGGGCAGTTTCTTATCATTAAAGAAAATGTTGAAGATGAAATATTTTTACCTCCTCAAAGTAATTTAATTTTTAATCACACTGCATCTCTTAAAAAACTTGACTCTTTAGACAGTGAATGGAAACAGAATAATATTGATAAAAAAGCTGATGAGATTGCTTCAATGGTAGGTCATTTTTTTTGTTTAATTTTTTTTAAGTAAAAATTACCAGTTTATTTACATTTTAAATATCTTCACTTTACTCATTGAATGTTTTTAATGATAGACATTTCTTACTAAAAATAAAATTGAAAACCTCGAATTATCAATAATAAAGTAATAAAATAAAGCTATATAAAAAATTGCTTCAATTTTCTTTGTTTTTTTTTTACTTTGTTTATTCTTGGTTTATTATTTGTTACTTTGTTTATTCTTTAGTCATTTTCTTTGTTTATTTTGTTTATATGTATATATAGATATATACAAGCCTTCTTAGGTTAGGCATGCAGTTGCACAACTTATATAACCTCATAATTTTTTCTGTTTGACAACTTGGCCACGGTTTTTTTTAATATTTTGATAATTTGCGCATTTAAAAAATGAAATAAAAAAACCAAACAATTCAAAAAGAAACAAACTGTAAACTGATAAAAGAAAAAAACTTGATAAAATAAATAAAGGATAAACCAGAGAAAATAAAATCATAATAATAATATATAGCATCTCAATAGCTTAATCTAATTAATTTAATTTAAAAGTTTAAAGACTTAATTTTGGAAAAACATCAAATATACTGTAACAAAAATAGAAGTTGTTTAAAGCATAATAGATGTGAGAGTCTTATGAAGAAAAATAATTTTCATAAAACTCTCACAAATATTATGTTTTAAATATTATTTGTATGAAACAGATGTTAATCCAGGTAATAAAAATACAGGATAAAAATACAGGATAAAATACTTATTTTTGTATGCCAAAAAAAAAAAATAATAATAAAAAGAAGTAAATAAAAGCTTATTACTACTTTAATAGTGTGTACAAATAAATGAACTTTAAAGACAAGCATTTCTTGGTGATACTTATGGTCTGGAAAGTACACATCAATTTCAAAATTAGCTTCATCCTACCTGATTGAAAAATAGTCCAAGGTAATATTCATCTGACCAGGTTATTTTATGTCGAAGTTTTTGAAATACATGGTGAAACCTTTTTTCATAAAAACTTTTACCCAGGAACATAAAAATTTGTGATTGCTTCAAGTATTAAATTATATATATATATATATATATATATATATATATATATATATATATATATATATATATATATATATATATATATATATATATATATATATATATATATATATATATATTTATAAATGTATATATCAGCCCTCGAAATTAGGGTTGACATTTGGTCAACCTAATGTCTGACTTAAAAGTGTTTGAACAATTGTATCAATAACATAAGATGTAGACTTTATTCAATTCTTTGTTATAGTTCACAAGTAAAACTGGGCCTTTTATTTTTTTCTTATAAACCAGTGCATGAATAATATGCTCAACTGTAGCAATCGCTACAGGTATTTCGTCGATGCAGTATTTGGTCCTTATACTTAGCATCATTAGCTTATCTATCTAGCATTTTTGTTTTTTTAAATACAAGTTTGCTTTTTGAATAAACATTTTTATTAACTAATCATTTGCCTGTATTTTGATAGTCATTTATGGCATTTTTCATTTTCACAGCTTCTAGATCTTTTCAAAATTGATTTTTTTTAATTAATTTAAAATTGACAGAAAATCATTTCAACCATTTTCTGTCATAGTAAGTATAAGTGACTTCATTAAAGCCAAATCCTTGGCTGGATTTAATTGCCACAATAAAGAGGCAGATGCAAAATAATTACACCATTCTCTCTCACAATGTTAAACAGTGTGAGTCCATGTTAATCAGTGTGAAATGTCCATCTAAAATAAGTAGAGCTGGAGAGCCTAGTTTTAACCCTTGAATATTGAATAAATTTTCTTGACCAAACAAATCATAACCAACAATACCAACAATCTTTTCCATCAACTGAATGTTCATAACCAGTTCATTTTCTTTTTTTGGGTTGAACAGTTATTATTTGTATTGAAACTTTTTATCACATATATATATATATATATATATATATATATACATATATATATATATATATATATATATATATATATATATATATATATATATATATATATATATATATATATATATATATATATATATATATACATATATATATATATATATATATATACATATATATATATATATATATATATATATATATATACATATATATATATATATATATATATATATATATATATATATATATATATATATATATATATATATATATATATATATATATATATATAAACAAATTCTTATATTCTTTCAAAGTACTTTGTACAAAGTGTAAACATAGCAAAACTTTAATTTAAATTTTCTTCTAAAATTCGAGTAATAAAGATTTAAAATTCGAAACGTGGGCAGTGCACATGTTTGATGTCTTAGTAACTTCACTTAATAAGATATTATGAAAACTATAAGGAAACAAAAGTTAGAAATTCACAAAAAAACTACTCAATTACAGTAACATGAGTAAATGTAATTCGTTACTTTCCACCTGTGTGTGTATATATATATATACATAAAAATTAGTAGAAAATCACTTTACAAAATTTTTTTAATTTAACACTGTGTTTCATCAATAAAGACTCATCAGAAATGAATGATCAAATTAATAAAACTTCAATTTATACCAAAAATTAAATTACAGGAAGTCGCAAATGTCTTAACTACTGTAAATTTCACACATTTGTAGAATTTGCTGACACTATTATAAAAAAAAATTCTTTAGAAATCTTACTTATGCTTTTTTTAAAAAAAATGATTTTTAAAAGTTGGATTTAACGTAACTATTATTTGAGCTCATTTATTTTTATAGTTTTTTAGGAGAAACTTATTTTCGTGCCTACATTTAGAGATTAATTCCGAATTTTTGTTTAATAAGCATTCTTGGTTTGCATGTGTAATTATTTCAAATTTTTCTTGTAGGCATAGTATGCATTTTTTGCAAATATTGTTTTATGCAGGCGCTGTTTTAAGGATGGACCAATTCAGTATAAAATCATCAATATTTTTACCTTTTAATTCCCATATATATTTTGACAGCATGGTGTCTTTTGAATACTTTTTATTTTTAAAAGATTGCTTATGATTGGCAAAACGTTTTTTCCATTCACCCTCTGTTATGTCAATGTATTGTTTATCAGGATTTAACATTCTTAGAGGAAACAACACATTTATATACCACATTTTGTGATAAACAACTTCCACTCATTGGACAATTGTTTTTTTGTTTACAATTACAATTTTCTGTAGTTTTTTCGTTTAGGATTTCTTTTTTTGTTTAACAAAGCATTATTGTGACTTTTTATAATTCTTTCCATATTTTTTGTGCAACTGTAGCTAACTTTAATTGTATTTCGATTAAAAGTTTTATGTAATTTATTAGAGGGCAGGAAATGCTTATCGAACAATTTTAAAAACACTTTTCCTATGTTAGTGGAAACTCTTTTGCTATATGGGGTGTTAAACCAAATTACATTTCTAGTTCTATTGCGCTTTTTTGTATTCTTCCTTTCAGGGTCAAATTTTAGTTCAAAATTTTCAAAACCACTTTTTTTTAGGGCATCTTCAAATATTCATTTAGAGTTGAATACATTCTTATTAGAGGAGTTTTGGTTCAGCCTGTTATTAATTGAAATCGGGATTTGTTTTAGAATTTGGGGTAGATGATTTGAATTAATATTAATATACAATAATTCATCATTTGGTTTTTTGAAAGGCGTACATAAATTTTCAGAGAGGTTAAATGTGACATCAAGAAAATATTTTAAAAAATTTTTATAATATCTTTCTTAATTTTATCGAGCTGTGGACCAGATTTTTTACGCATTGCTATTAAACCATTGTCACGATAAAGGCCTAAATCTTTTATTTTGATTATTTTACTTAATAAATCTAAAATATATAGTCCAACATAATATAAAATATATAGTCCAACAAATAAATAATTACACGTGCAAACCAAGAATGCTTATTAAACAAAAAATCAGAATTAGTTTTTAAATGTAGGCACGAAAATAAGTTTCTCCTAAAAAACTATAAAAATAAATGAGCTCAAATAATAATTACGTTAAATCCCCCCTTAAAAGAATAATTTTTTAAAATGGGAGATTTAACGTCATTTTCTACTAATTTATAATTGCTCTGCTCTTTTAAGAACATATATATATGTATATATATATATAAATATATATATATATATATATATATATATATATATATATATATATATATATATATATATATATATATATATATATGATATATATATATATATATATATATATATGTATATATATATATATATATATATATATATATATATATATATATATATATATATATATATATATATATATATATGTATATATATATATATATATATATATATATATATATATATATATATATATATATATATATATATATATATATATATATATATATATATAAAGAACAGAGCAATAAATAATTAGTAAAAAACACTTATCTAACTTTTATCTTCGACTTGAAGTTTCACCATTGCTGGATCATCAGGAAGGGTTCCTTCCTGGGAACCCTTCCTGAGGAAGGAATCATCAGGAAGGGACCCTTCCTGATGATCCAGCAATGGTGAAACTTCAAGTCGAAGATAAAAGTTAGATATGTTTTTTAAAAGTTAGATGTTTTTTGATAAAAGTTAGATGTTTTTTACTAATTATATATATATATATATATATATATATATATATATATATATATATATATATATATATATATATATATATATATATATATATATATATATATATTAAGGAACCCCTCTAAAAAAAATTGAGGCAAAGGGAGGGGCCAAAGAATTATAAAATCTGTAGAAACACAGCAATTGCTAAAGTGTTCAAAAAGAGATGTTTATTAAATTTAAATTTGAACTTACAAAAAAAAGCAAGGAAAACTCATCAATAGTGTGTTCAGAAAATTCATTTTAGAGTAGTTAAATGATCTTTTATTAAAGGTCAACAGAAAGATCAGTGATGTTATTTTCAAGAACTATTGAAATTGTAAAACTATAATAAAATTTAATTTTTTACGGACCACAAAAAAATCTGACATTTTGAACTTACTATAAATTTAAATTTTTGAACTATTTTAAATGTTTAAATGTTTTATTTGCTATGTTTAAATGTTTTATTTGTGACCAGGACTGCAAAAACATTAATACATCATAAAGTTTTGTTTTTTTATTCCAATTTCATGTTATGTATTATTTTATATATATATATATATATATGTATATATATATATATATATATATATATATATATATATATATATATATATATATATATATATATATATATATATATAAATATGTATATATATATATATATATATATATATATATATATATATATATATATATATATATATATATATATATATATATATATATATATATATATATATATTCATGTATATTTATATATAAACACCATTATGATCAACTTGATCATTATCATCATCTTCATCGTTATCATTATAATTATCATCATCATCAAGCTTTAGCCTTCCCCTTTTATGCTGTTTCTCTAATATAAACAATCTTGAGCAACTTCTTTCCTTAACTAAAGTTTGTTTATACCATATATAATACATTCTCTAAAAGTTTTTTTTTCAATTATTTTTGAATTTTTTGTTCAATTTTGCTTCTGTTAAGGTTTAGCTACTTTTAAAAGACTTTTTTTGTCCGAAATATTAGGGGCTTGTTAAATAATAAAGGGTCTAGCACCACCTCTAAAATAAATTTTTATTAAAAATTTTTAAAACTCAGTGTTATCAACATGTTTCTCCAAAGTATGTATTTCAGAGTTATAGAGTTGAGAGAGGGTTATAACCACAATTAAGTAGCCTCCTCGTCTGTTGTGGCCTTATTAGCCTTGAAGAGGTAAATTAACAAAATACGTTTTCTCTATTTTAACTGTGATTAGAAAGATGAGTAAATTTAAAAAAAGGAAATAAATAAAGATGGACACTACACCAAGAAAAAGATCAAAAGTATAAACTTTACTTCAGTGTTCTGATAAATCTCAACAGAAAATAGCCACACTATGTTCAGTTAACCAATCTACAGTTAGCTGGGTTGAGAATCATTACTTTGCAACAGTCAGCTTATCACCATTAAGACAAGAAAAATGTGGTCAAAAACAAAAAATCTTAGTGAGAGATGACCGATATCTGATGTTGGAGAGTATCAAAAACCCAAAGAAGGCAAGTGATCAACAAATGAATGATTTAGTTATGCATGATATCCATGTCTGCTCAACTACTGTGCAGAGGTTGATAGCTGTTAAAAGGTTTGCTAGAAAACCCACTAAAAAACCATTACTTACAGATACCATGAAGAAGAAGAGCCTTTTGTGGGCAAAGGAATACAAAAAGTGGACTTAAAAAATGGAGAAGAGTACGACAAAAGTTGTTATTGTTAAATTTACAGTTATTTTATTATATTATGTAATTTTAAAAATTGAAGATATTAAATTGAAGAGACTTGATAATTTTTAATTTATTTTCTTTAGTTCAGAATATTGCAGCAGGGTTTAGCCACAAGCTATACATCCAAAAAAATCAAGAAATTCATGGAAGAAATTAATATTAAAACACTAAAATGGCCTGGCAACTCCAAAGATCTCAATCAAATCGAAAATCTCTGAGCAATTGTAAAAAAAAAGACTGCAAAAACATGACTGCACAACTATAACTAAGCTTACCACCACTATACTTCAGATTTAGTTTGAAGACCCAGAAATCCAAAACATTTGTAAAAATTTGATAGATACTATGCCAAATTGTGCGCAGAAAGTCATAGCAGCACTAGAAGGACACACAAAATATTAGTGAATAAGTTTTTATTATGTTGGAGAGAGAAAACTTAAAACTCCTGGATTTTTATTGTTTTGATTTTGATGCAATTAATTTGCACAGTACTGTGTATTTGCATATATATATATATATATATATATATATATATATATATATATATATATATATATATATATACACACACACACACACACACACAGGGTGCGGAAAAAGTTCCCGTACAAAAATATAAACAGCAAAAACAGCAAAAGTTCCTGTACAAGACGAGAAACAAATTACACTTTAATTTAAAACAAAATAATACTAAAAACACACTATATATTGAAAGAAAATACTATACAGATAATTTTTTTAAATTATACTTTTGTATAGGAACTTTTTCCGCACCCTGTATATATATATATATATATATATATATATATATATATATATATATATATATATATATATATATATATATATATATATATATATATATATATTAGGATGGCCTTCGCAACTGTTGACATTCCTGTATTGACTAATGGCAACCCTCATGGAAACCATATATACAATCAAATGCTAAATTAGTATCTGCTAAGGTTGCTTCTCTTTATTGCGCTCGCTATTTTCTTACTCCTGAATCCACTCTCTACCTTTACAAATCTCTTATTCGTCTCTGTATGGAAAATTGCGTCATATTTGAGCAGGTTCTTCTAATAATGCTCTTTTTCTTCTAGACAGTTTCCGAAAACACTTTGTAAATGTAGTTTGAGCTGCTTTACCTGCCAAGCTTGAGCCACTCTCCCATCATTGTAATGTTGCATCTCTTTCTCTTTTTTACAAATACTATCATAGTAGCTGCTCAAAGTAGCTACCATCCCTAGTTCCACCAACCAAAACTCTTGCTTGACTCGTTATTCAGCAAAGTCTCATTCTTTTACTGTATCTGTCCCATACTCTAAAAACTTTGTCTAGTTTTTTTTTCCTGTGCTCAACCCTTTGAAACTCTCTTCCATTTTTATGTTTTTCTATTTATTTTTTTTTAACTTTTTTATTCATTACCCATACAATATATAAAAAAAGTTTCAAAAAAATTGAGAAAGCTGTAAGCTATATTAAATATAAGAAAAATAAATTCTAGATCTTTTTTATGTTTTTTGTTTTTTTTGTTTTTTTTTGCAAAATGTTTTTCAGATTTTTCAAATATGACCTGGATCACTAAAAAATAAATTTTCATTACATAATGTATTTTTACCATGAATTACAAACATCAAGCTTGAAACATTTTTATAAAATGCATTTTAAATACTTTGTTTTTTTTTTGTGTGTGTGCATATGTCTTTTTTAGACTATATATTTATATTATATTGTAACATAATTTGTAGCAATTTTTATATTTTAAATACATGATATAAATATATAATAAATTTTTTGATGAAGTAAAAAAAGTTTAAATAATAGAAAATAAAAAAATTGAAAGTCATCATAAGGTCTTGAAATCTAAAAAAAGAAAATCTTGAGAATCATCATAAGTTTTTTAACCAACCAGACATTTGACTGATGTCAAATGCCTGGTTGGTTGAATAAATAGGGCTTTCCAATTTGTTTTCCTTTAAAACTTTTGCATTTTCAATTACACGTTATGTTACACATGCAACTTTTGTATTTTGAAAAAGTTATGAAATGCGAATGTAAAACTCTTGTTTTTTTATAATGAAAAAGATTATAGATTAGTGCTCAGAAAATAAAAATAATATTTAACTTTTTAAAATAAATTCTATGGTATTTTCGTACTATTTGAAGTTTAAAATTGATTAAAGTTAGAATTGTAATAATGATGCAAAAGTTACATAACTGAAAATATCTAATGGTATGTTATGTTAAAATACCTAATTAATGGGTGATGCAGAAGTTATCGAACAAAATAAAAACGTCAATAACTTATTTATAAATAAAAAAACAAACTACTATTATATTTTTTTTAGATAAAGCATTTATCTTTTAATAAAAATATATTATTTTTTATATGAAAAAACACCACCATCTGCAATTGATCTCAATTTTGCTCTGACGCCTTTCATATACAACTGTAAAAAGTTTAAATCAATTTCTTGTAGTTTTAGTTTAATGCGATCAATCAAAACTTGCTCTGTTGAAGCTTGCCAATCTCCCTCGTAAACCTTCTGTGCCAAATGTCCCCAAAAATTTCCAATTGGTTGTGCTTGAGTCACATTTGGGGGATTGGATTCTTTATCAACATAATAGACATATTGGTCCAACCAATTTAGAGAATCTTTAGAATGATGAGAACTTGCTAAATCTGGCCAAAATAAATAGTTAAAGTCTCCATGATACTTGTGAATGAATGGAAGAAGTTGTTTTTCTCAACATTCATTAATATAGATTGATGAATTGATCGCTAGAGCCTTGGAAGTGCGAAACAATGGCTCGGACATACCACGGTCAGATATGGCTATCCACATTAATAATTTTTTTGGAAATTTCTCTTTTCCTATAAAACGAACACTTTCTGAGCATGTCTTTTTGTTGTTTGTGTAGTATCCAGAATTTCCTGGCATGTTGTCCCCTGCAAAACAAAAGTATTTTTCGTCATCGATGACTAGAAGCAATTTTGTGTTATAGAGTTGGTTAACTAGTTTCCTGCTTCTTTTCTTTGCCTTTATTTGTTGTTCTATAGTGTATTTGTGGTTGTGGTATTGTGTATAGCGGTAGTGGTGTAGTGGTAAGAGCGCTTGCTTCATAAGCAAGAGGTTCGGAGTTCGACTCCCACCACGTCCCTGGAAGTACCGCGCTCAACTTAGTTTCTCCGCGCAGCGGCCTTGCTCGGAAAGGTTCGTGTTTCGGAGTTAAAGGGATGAGAGAGGGTTGTACCACGAATAACAACTAAAAATAAAAAAAAAAATAAAAACACATAAAAAAAAAAAAAAATGAGTAGCCTCCTCGACTGTAGTGGCCCCCCCTCGGGCCTTGGGGAGGTGAATAATCTTAAAAAAAAAAAAAATAATAATTTTGGAGTCTTTTCACGTTTTCTATATTTAATATTCATTTTTTTTAACTGACAATCAATTGTTGATTGATTTACACCGAATTTAATACCTATTTTTCTCTGACTGACCCCTTTTCGATTGTTGACAAGTCTCGTTAATTCGGCTTTCTTTTCTCTAGTCCAGGATGTCGGATGACCAGGGTGCTTTCTATCAGAAAACGATTGAACAGTTTCAAGTCTTTTTAGGTTATCATATATTGTACTTTGAGCAAATCCTTCCTTTTCAAAATGATTTATGATTTTATTTTTTTATATATTAGGTTTATTTACCAAAAACATTTTTAGTCGCTTTCGAAAAGATTCTCGTTCAGCTGCATTTAACCTCATTTTAAATAATTGTGTTTCAAATAATAAAGTTTATATTTTATAGAACGTTTCTGCCTACTGATAAAACCACAAAAACTAATTATTATGCTCAAATAATAAAAATTAGGATTTGTCCGATAAGTCCGCATCACCCGTTACAGGCTATGTTAAAATACCTAACAACATACTGTGTTAAAATACCTAATGACATCCTATATTAAGATACCTAATGAGATGCTATGTTAAAATACCTAACAACATGTTATGTTAAAATGCCAGGTTATGAGCCATTCACCAATAAGGAAATCAACGAACTCTTCAGAAAATAGTTCTTCAGAAGATGAGAATGAATCAAGTTTATCTACTAATAATTTGGATACTTCAACTGATCACGTGCAAAGTACAAAAATGGATATGTCATACTTGCGAAAGTCTATGTTAGCTGAAGGATTTGATCTTGAAGATTCTGCTCTTGATAGTCAAAATATTAGTCTTGGTATATTTTTATATTTTAATTTTTTTTTTTTTAATTTAGGATTAAAGTATTTTGGTTTTAATGATTTTGATTTTTTCTTGTTTTTATTGATTTTTTTTTTAATTTTTTTTTTTAAACATGTAAATAATTTTGAAAATGCACCTATGATATATATATATATATATATATATATATATATATATATATATATATATATATATATATTGATAGATAGATAGATAGATAGATAGATAGATAGATAGATATACAGTATTGGACAAAACGAGTGCAACCAAATAACGCTAATTTAGTTTCTTTATATAAAAGTGCTGCATTTTTTCAATTTAGAGAAATAACTATGTAACTGTTTAGAAACAAAGTTCTTCAAGTTTTATTCATCACAAAGTTCATTATTTGTACACGAAAATTAATAAATTAATCAAAAGTATTAAAAAAAGTTGATTTCTTTCTGGACAAAACAAGTGCAACTCAACAAAATGTTGACCAAGCTGTATTTCGCTATCAATATTTCGTGGCAAATCCTTTGTTGTCGATCACAGCCTTGCATCTTCGAGGCATATATTCAATCAGGTGATCAATGAAACTTTGTGGAATCGCTGTCCAGGCCTTTTGGATTTGTTCAAACAGTTGATCCTTATTACGAACACCTTCATGATTAATTCTGCGGTTGACGATCTCCCACAGGTTCTCTATAGGGTTGAGATCCGGAAATTGAGGCGGCCAATCCATCACCGATAGGTGGTTGTCTTGAAACCACTGCTTGACTACTTTTGCAGTGTGTTTTGGATCGTTGTCTTGCTGAAAAACCCATTTTATTGGCATATTCCATTCAGCATGAGGTAACATAACATCTTTCAGGATATTTATATACATGAAACGGTCCATTATTCCATCGTTTCGATGTATTGGACCTAAACCATTAGCAGAAAAACACCCCCAGACCATTACATTGCCTCCACCATGCTTCACGGTCTTATGGCAGTAATGTAAATTGAGGCGTTTTCCGGCCGGTCGACGTACACAGCAAATGTCATCGCTTCCAATGATGTTGAACTTCAATTCATCACTGGACAGTTTGCCATTTCTGCACATTCCAGTCAATATGAGATGTAGCAAACAGGAGTCTTTTCTTCTGGTTTTTTAGTGAAATCAGCGGTTTCTTTGCAGGGCGTCGAGAAAACAATCCGGCTTCAACAGTACGTTGTCTGATTGTTCGGTCCGATACAGGCAGCTCTAATTGTTTTTGTATCTCGACTGATGATATCCAGGGATCCTTCTAGATGGATCTGACGATCATAGAATCCTCTCTAGAAGTGGTGGAACGCGGTCTTCCACCTTTGTTATTTGCTGCCAACTTCCCCGTAGAACGATATTTGGAATATAGTCTTGATACTGTCCGCGATATTTATCACAAATACTTTTTTGTGACATTCCACTTACCTAATCGCCAATAGTTTTCTTTCTTAGTTCCATTCCAAGACTGTCAGGAACTATTTTTGCACTTGAAGTCATAAAAATAATAAAAATAAATAATCACGCTTCTCAAGGCTTACCATGTTACATTTACTTTGTGATGATACAATAATGCTCTGTAGAACACAACGTCTTGGTTGGATGTGGACTGTATTGATGTAATGAAACACTTGTTGTATTTCACTTCTTGTATTGATGTTCTTCGATAAAACACTTTGATAAAACTCACTTCGATAAACTGTCTTGATAATATTGACTGATTGACTTCCATATACTGACTGAATTACATGTTGATTTACATGTTTCTTATATAGTAAAATGAACCTGTGTGAACCTGTTCTGGAAGATTCTAGATGCTTCTTTTCGATGCTTCTGAATGTTTCTGGATATTTCTGGATGCTACTGGATGCTTCCAAATGCTTCTTCTGGAAACTTTTGGAAGCTTCTGCATGCTTCTGGAAGCTTCTGGATACTTCCTTTAATTATTAAAAAACTTCTGTGACATTGACTCAGACCAGACTTAAGAAAATGAAACAAACCAAAAAAGTTGCACTTGTTTTGTCTGCTGCAAAATGGCACTTGTCGACAAAATTCTGCCTGTGTGCTGTCACCTGTCAGCTGATCGCTTATGTCATGGCATGCTATGACTCCAGACTCCTGAACTGTTTGCTGTGGTAGTATAGTTCGTTTCGTTTTTAAGACATGTAAAATTAAGAACACTTTTTAGCATTGTTCGATGTTGGTTGCAAATGTTTTGTGCAATACTGTATATAGATATGTATATATATACATATATATATATATTTATACATATATACATATATACATATATACATATATACATATATACATATATACATATATACATATATACATATATACATATATACATATATACATATATACATATATACATATATACATATATACATATATACATATATACATATATACATATATACATATATACATATATACATATATACATATATACATATATACATATATACATATATACATATATATATATATATATATATATATATATATATATATATATATATATATATATATATATATATATATATATATATATATATATATATATATATATATATATATATATATATATATATATATATATAGGCCTCAATAGGAGTAAATGATTACACATTTTTTTTTTTTTATTTTAATTCTGATTCACTCCCAACAAGGCTGCAAGCAACCACTATTAAGTTGAGAGTTATTAGAAAAAAAGACTAGAGTTATAGAGCAAGGAAATGGTTGATTGACAACTTAAAAAATTGAAGGTTGTATGAGTCAGGAAAACATGAAGATGGGAGAGAGTTCTAACGGGTTGAAGTGCGGAGAAAAAAACTAGACAAATAAAAGATTTTGGAGCATGCAGGGATAGATACAGTAAAAGAACAAGACTTTGATGAATGACGAGTCAAGCAAGAATGAGTTTTAGTTGATGGAACTAGAAATGATAGCTCCTTTGAGCAGCAACCATGATAGCATTTGTAGAAAAAAAAGCATTTTTACAATAATGGGAAAGAGGCTCAAGCTTAGCAGATAGACTGGGTCCAGCTACGTTTACAATGCGTTTTTGGACCTTATCTAGAAGAGAAAGAATATCATTAGATGAACCAGCCCAAATATGACAACAGTATTCCATACATAGTGCTAGGGTGATCAGCTTTTTTTGGGGCTTTTTTGATATTTAGGTATCAAAAACTCGTGGAGAAAATAAAATGATTATGGTAATTAGGCTTCTGTAATGATTTTGTTGGCTAGACTAATGTTTTGTATCATATCATAAATAAATCAGAAAAGCAATTGTCAGCAAGTTGTTTTTTTGATATTTATTCAAGTACCGTAAAGTTTTCTAGCAAAATTGTTAAAAAGAACATTGCGTTTGACTAAATTTTATTAACACCATCTTATAACATATATTTATTGCATTTTTATTAAATAATGTTCTTATTTCATTTATAAAAAAATTCATTTGTTACTCTTCTTATTTGTGAAATTTTTTTTTTCTAATTGGAAAAGTTTAAAAATCGCAGTGAAATAGCTCCAAGCGAGAGAGCAAGTAATTATAAGAAAAAGCTTTGTAATTAAAACTTGAATGAATGAGTTCGGTACTTTTAAAATTGTTTTTGTGTTACATAATTTAAATATAAACTATAAAACTTTTAAACTGTTTATAAAGAAAGACTTCATTTAAGTTATTAAAATATGAGTGTATCTATTGTTTTCGATTAAGTTGTAACTTATGTGCTTAATAAAAGCAAAAATAATAGAAACACTCACAAGACATACTACAAGTTAAAAATGCAACTATAAAGATTTTGCATATTAAAAAGTTCTTTTTTTTTTTTAAATAAATAATTTGCCTAGGTTAACTTTTATTTAATTTAAAAAAGTTTTCAATTAAAAATATAAAAATTTAATTTATAAAATTTAAAAAGCTTATTAAAAACTATTTAAGCTCTATAGTTCTTTGTTTTGGTTTTTTAGTTAGTTCTTTCTTTGTTGTTAGTTTTTTTTTTTTTACAGTTTTCGATATAAAAAGCATATTAATTTGTTCTTCGAACTTATCGTGTGAAAACATTTTTAATAAAAATCTTCAATAATAAACTTTTTTTACCTTAAAGGGATCCCAAACCTCAGAGACATGTTGTGTTCATATTAAAGAGAATGACAAAAAAAATGTTTGGGCTGAATTTTTTTGATTAAAACAAAAGAATAAATACATACCAAGAAAAACTAACTTTTTTATTTTAGGCAAAGCTCGTTTTCTCCGTTTTGTTGTAGGCCAAAAGTCAGCATAATATATGCTGCAATCTACAGACTCAGTAATTTATTCAGCATGTTTTATTTCTAAGAGTTTCAGTACATGACGTCATTGATTTTTTTGTTTTTGTAAAAGCAAAAAAATGTAAAAACAAAAAAATCAATTACATATGACATCAATCAATGACATATGACATCATGTTATCAATGACATCATGTTATCAATGACATCATGTTCTACAACAAAACGGAGCTACGACTAAAATATAAAAGTTTTTTTTGGTTTATTTATTCTATTATTATTATTATTATTTATTATTATTATTTATTATTATTATGCATTTATTCTTTTGTTTTCATCAAAAAATTTAGCCCAAATGATTTTTTTTTATCATTCTTTTGAACATGAGCAAAACATGCCTCGAAGGTTTGGGATATCTTTCACAAAAATGTTATAAATTATGCATACTATTTTTCTTTTTATTTCTTATTGTATAATTATGTAATATTTATTAAAGCAATATTTTATTGCAATTATAAAAACTATAAGCAATATTATAAAAACTATGATTCTAACTGTAGCAATTTTTTAAATTATGCTTCTTTAGTATTCTATCTGTAGTATTTTTCTAGATTATGTTTCTTTAGCATTTGTATCTGTAGTATTTATCTTGATTATGTTTCTTTATCTAACGACTTGAGAATAGTGTTCAACAGGAGGAGCAAATATATTTATAGAGTTAAATTTTATGCCATTCGGCAATCATTCAGTCAATCATATTTAAAATCATTAAAATAAAAAACCGTTTTAAAAAAATACAAAATTGCGACAAGATCAATTGTCAGTTTTCACTCCAAACGGAAATTTATTTAACCCATGTTAAAATTTGATAGCAAAAACTTTTTTCTGTGTCTACATCCCAAAACCAATTCACTTTTTTTATTTAACAAAGGTTCTTTATTGTATGTTAAAATAAAATATTTTTCATTTATGCAAAGATTACACTTTTTTGAGGGTGGGTTCTGAAAAAATATTTATAAATTTGGAAGCAGTAAAGAATTGATTACTCACATTATGAGCATGACAGAAAAATTCACAACTCATGCCAGTATCAAGCATAACCAATCTAATTGTTTTACTCTAAGCATTATTAAATCAATGAATCCATCATTGAATGTTGCTACTACTCAGGTTGATTATGTAGAAAATTTTAAGTTTTTTTCTCAGAATAAGCCTCAAGCTACACACTATGAACAAATTTCTCTTTTCACTGCAGCATTCTGGCAAAAAAGTCTTGAAACATTTTTTTTTTTTTTTTTTTTTTTTTAAACATCTTCGCTTCCAACAAGGCTGCAAGCAGCCACTAATTAAAGTTGGAAGTTACTGTAAGAGAAAAGATGAAGATTGTAGAGCAAGATAACAATTGACGGACGATTTAAAAGATTGCAAATTATATGAATCAGGAAAGCAAGATGAAGGAAGCGAATTCCAAAGAGCTGATGTTCGAGGAAAAAAACTAGACGAATAGGCGTTTTTGGAGCACTTAGGAACAGTCACAGAAAAAGGATGACACTTAATTGAATGACGAGTAACACGAGAATGAATTTTAGTAGATGGCACAAGAGACGCTAGCTCTTTAGAGCAGTGCCCATTATAGTATTTGTAGAAAAGAGAAAGAGAAGCAACATTACGACGATGTGATAATGGTTGAAGGTTGGCTGCAAGAGCAGGTCCAACTATGTTTACAATGCGTTTTTGCACCTTGTCTAAAAGAGAAAGGGCATCATTAGAAGATCCGCCCCAGATATGGCAACAGTATTCCATACAAGGCCGGATTTGAGATTTATAGAGATAGAGAATAGAATCTAGAGTAAGAAAGTGGCGAGCTCGATAAAGAGATGCAACCTTAGCTGATGCTAATTTTGCAACCGATTTGATATATGGTTTCCAAGAAAGATTCGAAGTAAGAGTTAATCCTAGAAGATGAAGAGTAGGTGACTCATCGAGTACATCACCGTTCATAAATATAGGAAGATCTAAATTATTGCGATAACGATTGGCTGAAAAAAATTGAGTTTTATCTGAATTAAAGTTCACCAGCCACTGTGAGCCCCATGCTGTAGCAGAAGTGAGATCCTTTTCAAGCTCAAATGCCCCCTCCAGGCAATCAGAGGGTGTTGGTTTCTTATCACGACAAGAATAAATAGTAGTATCATCAGCAAACAATGCCACCTTAGATGTGAGAATATCTGGAAGATCGTTAATGTAAATTAAAAAGAGTATAGGGCCAAGGATAGAACCTTGAGGAACCCCTGAAGTTACAGAATAAGAAGAAGAGTGTTGTCCATCAAGGACAACTTTTATGCTACGATTGGAAAGGAAGGATTCAATGATCTTAAAGATGTTGCCGGATACACCATAAGAAGAAAGCTTATGGAGAAGACCAGTGTGCCAAATTTTATCAAATGCTTTTGAAATGTCAAGAGCGATGGCCTTAACCTCTCCACCTTCATCTAATGCACGATAAAACCTGTCAGTTATTACTGTTAGCAAATCAGCTGTAGAACGAGAAGATCAAAATCCATATTGATGGTCAGAAAGTAAGTTATTAGATTCAAGATGAGAAATTAAGTGTTTGTTAATTAAAGATTCAAAAACCTTGCTTATGATAGGAAGAAGACTTATGGGACGGTAGTTAGACGAATCAGATCGCTCCCCAGAATTTTTGAAGATAGGGATAACAGATGCGGCTTTCCAGCAGGCTGGAAAACAAGACTCTGATAAGCACTTGTTGAATAGTTTTGAGAGTATAGACGACAGCTCCGGAGAACACTTCTGCAAGACAATAATAGGTATGTTGTCTGGGCCACAAGCTGTAGAAGAGTCTAGGCAGGAGATCACTTTAGATACAGATGCTGGAGTGATATGAATGTCAAGCAATGGATCAACCTGTTTGTTGGCAATATCAGGTAGAACGCAATTAGTGGAATCAAGAGATGATATTAATGAAAAGTTTTTAGCAAACAGTTCGGCTTTTTCTTTAGGTGAGGTGACAAAGTCTGAACCATACAAGAGAGGTGGAATTATAGATTTGCCCTTATTATTGATATTATTAAAGATTCTCCAGAAGTCACGAGAGCCTAATTTTTGTAATGAGATACGAGATTTCATGACCTGAGAATAGCGGGTTTTAGCGTTAGACAAAACCTTTTTACAGTTGTTTCTAGCAGTAATAAACAGACGTCTGTTTTCTGGAGAATTGTTTTGCTGATAAATATGGAAGTAACGGTTTCGATTGGCAATCGCAGCAGCACAGTGTGAGGAAAACCATGGAGGAGAGTGAGGCTTGACCTGGAATCGTCGAGAGGGAATAAAAGATTCCATGCCAGCCTGAATCCACGAAGTTATGTAAGAAGCACATTTGTCGACAGGAAGTTGAAAGATTTCTACCCAAGGGCCATCACGAAGAAAATCACGGAAAGAATCCCAGTCAGCTTTACTGTAGTTGTAAGAGGTTCGATAATAGGGGGATTCAGGTGATGAAGAAGAATGAGATATTAGTTTTAAAGAGATCAAACTGTGATCAGAAGCACCTAAGGGTGAATGTGGAGAAACTGAGCACTGACTAGGATCAGAAACAAGACATAAGTCGAGTAGAGAAGGTAAATGATTAGGGTTGTCAGGAAAGCGAGTTGGAAAGTTGACTATTTGAGTTAGGGATTGAGAAAGGCAAAAGTTGTGGGCTTTAATGCCTGCAGAGTCACTGACACTAGAGCCAAGCCATTCAGAGTGGTGAGCATTAAAATCACCTACAACATCTATATTAGCTGATGGATAAAGAGAGAGGGCTTGGTCAATATGATCAGAAATAACATCAAAAAGAGTGCAGTCTTGAGATGAAGGAGAGCGATATAGAACAAAGAGAAATGCAATAGAGTGAAGTGGTGCTAAACGAAAGCACATGAAAGAATAGTCTGTGGATTCAAACCTAGTTTCACGACAAACAGGTGAATTTTTACGAATGTAAATGCCCAGGCCAAGCATGTGACTATTGGAGTCTTTACGAATCAGAGGAAGATAACCATCAACACTAAGATCACAAGATGAGACAGCCGAACTCAAATTAGTCTCACAAAGAGCAAGTAGGTCTGGTGAACTTTGCAAGAGATAAGACTCAACAGAAGAAAAGTTACTTCGAAGACCACGAATATTAGTGAATGATAGGTTTAGAGAACTTGGTGATGATGATGGTTTTTTGTGTTTTATAGTTTTTGGTACTTTATTCATTTTTAAATTAGATTGAAGAACTTGACTCAAAGCATAGATAGTACTCAGAACACCGTTTAATAGCTCAAGCAATTGCCTCATTACTACTAATAAACCCTAAGCCGTAACAAAGGGCTCCAAATGTGGCCTCCGCAATGCACACCAAAAGTACAAACAGGGACACCATCCATGCGCAATATGGCACTGTTAATACTTTGATATTTTTCAGCTGTTGATGGAATCAGCCTCTCTGAGAGCTACCACAGAGTTCGGGAAACCTGACTAGCAGCCGGCCTCAGAACCATAAAACTGAGTTTTAGAGCTGTACTCTCATAAGGAGATAATAGAATGAGTTGCCTAGTCATAAAAACAGAGACACAAGCAAACCCATGTATTGAGTCAAGAAGATCCAGCATTCAACATCCTAAACTGGAAACAATGTATTAAAAATACATCTGCGCCAGCCTAATAGATAAAGAAGGGGTGCAAGGCTGGTCAACAGATAGAATCTGTTTACCCCTTAAGTCTTTGCCTAGGAGGCCTTCTACAAGACAGTAGCTGGGTGCATTTAACATCTGCCCAAGATGAGTATTTTTATCGAGACACCATCTCTAGCCTTTACTCAACCAAGAGCCCCAAGGCAGGGGGTGTTTTAAATCGGAGTTGGCATCTCCTAGCCTTTCCCTTAAAAGGCGTATCCTACAAGGCAGCAGGACATGAAGCAGATTGTACTGGGTTACATGTTACCAGTAGCAGGATAACCTGATCTGTTCAGGATAACCTGATCTAGCAGGATAACCTGATCTAGCAGGATAACCTGATCTAGCAGGATAACCTGATCTGAAAATTTAGCATTGTATCTAACTTTCTGGATTACACAAAAACCTCCTTACTTGCTAATTTGGATAAGTTGTCAGAGTTTATTTCATTTAATACCCAAGAAATAATGCATCTTGAAAAGAAATTTAACCAAATAATATTTTGGCATTTTTTTGCAGCAATGTGTGTAGTAAACAACCGGGACCGGTATTTGACAAGGGCCAAAGCCGGGTTTATGGCTGGGGATGTATAAATATTGGTGCATACTGGCATGATATATAAAAATAAGTCCATATGCGTTAATGTTTATGCAGTCCAGTATATAGAACTGGCCTTGGCCACAGTCATATACCAACCCCAGTCATTTACTAAATGTATGGCAAAGAATACTTTTGCAATTCTTTTGTTATATAACTCTAAAAATCTAACTATTAAATGTATATGATGTAACACAAGTTAAATATAGTATCAGGAAAACAAGTTTATTTTCCTTAGCCAGTCACCTCTGATGAATTTTTATATTTTTTTTTAAAAGGTATAGAATTCTCAACATCTTGTGAAAATTTTCAATATAATCTACGTTACTGATTTGCAGAAATCTGACCTAAAATTTGAATCAATTTTTTTACCTTGTTTTCTGCATAACATAAGTTAAGTGTCCTTCTTTTGGCCAAACTCAAATCTTTTTTATTTTATTTTATTAGCTTATTTTATTTTTCAGACTAACAGCTTTCGTACAAAATAGCTAAAAGTATAATTTACAGTTTAAATAAGCAAATATTTGATAAAGTTGTTGCTGGTGTAACGTAATGATTTATATATGTATGTGTGTGTGTGTGTGTGTGTGTGTGTGTGTGTGTGTGTGTGTGTGTGTGTGTGTGTGTGTATATATATATATATATATATATTAATTATAGAATCTACAGTTAATGTATCAAATGTTCAAGATGAGTTGTTAAGAAGTAACAGCTTTTCAGCTTTGCCAGAAACAGAGATTATAGACAAAAGAAAAAACCCATCACAGGGAACTCAAGGAGCATTAGCATTGAGTGAAAATGATCTTGGTATTGATAAGGTACCAATTGATTTAAAAAAATTTTTTTTTGTGTGTGTTGTATTTGTCTTGTATTTTTATTTCTATTGATATTTGATTTTAATGTTTTTTTTTTCCTGTTTCTTGTAATATTGTTATCAGAAGTTTGTCATATTTCTTTCTCACTTGATTTGTGTCATTTATGTTATTATTGTTACTGTTTTATTTTATTTTTAAGCTTTTTTTTTTTTTTTTTTGTAACAATTAGCTTATGTTATTTTTTTATTTATTGTATTGTATTCATAAGTCTGTTGAACTCACAAATGCAGCATTTGGTAATCAAGCAGGCAAAAGTTTGTTCTCACCAATTGCTACTTCAATGCCAAATCTTGCTGAGCCTTTAGAGAAGACTGAAAAAAATAAATCATCTAAGTTTTTTCATCTTCCTAAAGTGTTTAAAAAAAACAAGAAAGGAGTATTTCACAGTAATTTAAGCTTATCACCAAAAAGCAATAACTCTCATACTGATCCTGTTGAAAATATTGAGTTTAAAACTAATGGCAATATTAAAGATATAAATGAGTCTTTAAATGATGTTATTGATCAAGAAAAAGCAAATGATTTAGCAACTGATGAAGCAGTGGTACCGTTTGCTGATAAAGGTTATTTTGATTACATGAATGTTTAAATTAATTTTTATTTATTAAGTAAGATCCCAAACTGATTTAAAAGATTTATTATTATTTACTTTAATGTATTAGTTTTAAATTATTTAAGTAACATTACTCAGTGATGGATCCAGGGGGATGGGGCGATGCATCCCCTTTACCACCACCATCAGAATCTGAAAGTCCTAAAATATCTTAGAAATTTTTTTTTTTAAAGGAGACGCAAATGTGATACAAAAATATTTCAAATCCCCTTACACATACACACACACACCTTCACCAAAAATTCCTGAATCTGTCACTGACGTTAACGTGGTGTAATGTTTTTATTATGTGGTGTAGCTTGTTATTATGTGGTGTAGCTTGTTATTGCACTAATATGCTTAGATTTATTTGTAGAAATTTTTTTTTTCTGATTTATTTTTCATCAATAGCTTTTTTATCAATAAGCAAGTGATCATTGATATGGTTTGTAAATTAAATTGTTTAAATAAAACCTTTCAAGACAAAACTGAGAAATAAGATATCTTGAAAGGATAGCTGATATTTAATATTTTGTAAACATATCCTATAATAATTTGTGTTGGGTTTTTTATGATCATATTTAATCCAAGTTTATGTTGTATATTTAAAAGTTATATAATCCTTAAACCCCATATTAGTAACAAAGCATCATACATAATTTTAATATACCATAATATTTAGTATTTTTAGTGAATTTTAAATTATTTTTTTATTTGGTGTTTTTGATAATTTTAATTTAATAGAAAATGTTTATGTATTTTAGAATCTTCTATGGCAGCTGATCTTCTTAAAAAAGTGAGTTTGATAATCCAAAAATTTACTGTTTCAACTTTTACATTATATTAAAAATGATCAACCAACACACATCAACCCATCAGCACACATCAACTCATCAACACACATCAACTCATCAATACATCAACTCATCAACTCAATATCAACTCAACAACACACATCAAAACATTAACTCAACAACACATCAACTCAACAACACACACCAACTCATCAACACATCAACTCATCAACACATCAACGCATCAACTCATCAGCACATCAACTCATCAACACACATCAACACACATTAACTCAACATCAACTCGTGCAATTAGTTTACTGACACTTTTCCTGTTTTCTTAATTTTTTTTATTTTAAACTTGTTTAAACTTTAAGGGATTGAACTTGGTATTTCTCACTTACAAAGTGAGGGCTCCACAAGAAACAAACAAACGTTATAGTATCCCATTTTGATCCCATTTTATCTTACAATAATAACTTCACAATTTAAACAATCGTGAAAATTTGATCAAATGGGTCTAATAATTAAAAAACAATTGGAAAATATTTTGAATTATTTTTATTAAAGAAAACTTTTATTAACCTTAGAATGAATACAAATTAATTGTAAACAAATTATTTTTATTATTTTTGTTGTTATTGTCATTAATATTATTTATGAATATTTATACTGGATAGGCTAATTAATATTAAATGGTAAATAACAATAAAATAAACAAAACAAAGTATAACATTGATAAAAAAAACCTGTTCCAAGTAACAAAATATAGTTGGTTAAAATACATACATACACACATACATACATACATACATACATACATACATACATACATACATACATACATACATACATACATACATACATACATACATACATGCATACATACATACATTCATACATGCATTTATACATGTATATATACTTACATACGCGCATACTTTTTTTTTTTTGACAACTTGGCCATGGTTTTTTTGTATATAATGATAATTTAGATGTTTTAAAAAATGCGTTGAAATAACCAAACTAATTTAAAGAGAAAATCAAAAATAAACAAACTTTAAACTGAAAAGAGAAGTGAACTTAACGAATTATAAAATAGATAAAGAATAAACCAGAGAAAATAAAAGCCTAAAACTAATATATTGTTTTAATTTAGAAGCGTCTCAATTAATAGTTCAAACTTAATTAAATTTAAAGCGTTTCAATTATTAATTTCCTATATCGCCACATTAGCGCCACATAGCGCATAGGTTGATTAAATATTGTCATTTGTGAGGCAACTTATATCAGCATTGATCGAGGGTTCAAATCATACTAACGGATGATTTTTTTAAATATTTTATTTGCTTAATAGACAAATTATCAAGGTTTCAAATTTTTAAATAATTAAGTTTCGATTAATCAAGCTTGGATTAAATTCTTGTAATGAAACACATTGAAATAAAAAAATTTATTAGTTTTTTGCTTTTATTTTTTCTGTTTTTTTTTTATTCATGAATGATGAATCATTTGTTAAGATTTTTATTTTTTTAATTTAGTTTTGTAATTTTTTTTAGTTTTTATTTCTCTTTCCAGTTAATAGTTTGTTTGTTTTTAATTTTAGTTTACATTTGTTTATTCAGCCCATTTTTTAAATGCACTTAACATGCAACAATGCATTATTTAAATGCAACTTAAAACATGCAAGAAGCTGTGGTCAAGTTGTCAAAAAAAAGTTATATGCATAGTCATATAATGCGTTTGACCACACGCGTTACCTGAGAAGGCTTGTTTTACATATATATATATATATTATATACACACACACACACACACACTTATTATATGTAACTTATATAATTATTATATGTACCTATATATACCTTACATAAACTTTTTCTTTGTTTTTTACATTTCAAAAATAAACAATTATATTATTTAAATTAGAATATATTAGCACCATGCATTTTTTTTTTTTTGTTTGTTTTCAGACTGATATCAGCTCACCCCAATTGAACAAGGATAATTCGTACAAATCTCTTAAATTTTATGAAAGAGCTGTTGATGTTGATGACTTAGATGGTAATAGTTAAATAATTTAACTGAAATTATTTACACCTCAACTCTTATTCAACTTTTTTTTTTTTGTTAATGTTTAATGAACTTCTCGCCTATAAAGTGAGCACTCTCCCACTACACCACTACCACATAAGCTATATCAACTCTTCCATAATATCACGTTTAAATCAGAATATGACATCTGATAAACTACACAAGTCTGCCTAAACTACACAAGTGTAGAACCATGGACATGGAATTTAATTTTTTAATTGTTTATATATATATATATATATATATATATATATATATGTATGTATGTATGTATGTATGTATGTATGTATGTATGTATGTATGTATGTATGCATGTGTGTGTATATATATATATATATATATATATATATATATATATATATATATATATATATATATATATATACATAATCTTTATTTTGCCTTTGGAAAAAAAAAATAATTGTTTAGTTAAAATAATATGATTATTTTCATAAATACCAATTTAACTGAAATTGTATTTTTTTAAATGATTTTAGCTCTGGTTTTACCAAAAAACTCTTTTTGACCTGATTTTGTTGTTTTAAATGTTTTAAATTTTTATTTTAATATATTCCTTTAATTACCATGGTTACTAGATTAATTTGGGGTTAAGTAGTTTGTGACAAAATCTTTCAGGATTTTATAGTGAACTTTCTTGTTAATTTTTTCTGAAAAATTCTTTTTTAATGGTAAAAAAATAGACTTACAGCCTGCACCACCTCATACTACCTTTGCACACATTTTTCCTCTCTTAAAAACCAAAGAATTTTAAAGCATGATTAATTATAAATTTCAGGTAAAAACGAAGATGGAACATATGACTATCGTAAAGATCCTTTTGACTGGAATATTAGACAGGTATTAAGTTTGATGTTAATAAATTTCAATATTAAAATGAATTTTTATAATAAAATCATAAAGTCGCCAGTCGCCAGTCACCAGATTTAGTAGCTAAGTAAAATATGGGTTATATAGTTGCATAGTGTTCTTTCGCCTTTTGAGTACTGCTCTGAATACTTTAGAAAAAGATTCTTTTATAATTTGTATTTTAATATTTATTTTGGATGGTTCAGAATATTAAGTTTCAAATAACTTGTATCTTAGTATTTTAGATGATTTGAAACACAAAGTTTGAAATAGTTTGTATTTTAGTATTTTGGATGATTCCATACACTGAGTTCCTAGGGGGCTTTGTACTATACATATTTGATGATTGTATTCAACATTGCATTCAAAAAGAAAATGTTTAATAAAATTGGCTTTTAAACAATATTTTAATTACTTTTTGGTTCGTTTGACAAGTTTGCCAATTATTATAATAATTGAAATAAAAAATTGATTTTTTATTATTTGATTGCATTATAATTTTTACAGGTTAGTTTCTTTTTGGTGGACAATAATCTACCACAATATGTTGAATCTTTTCAAAAGTTTAAAGTAGATGGCCAAGTTCTTCTTGCAGTTAAAGGCAGTTTGCTCAAAGTAAGACAAAGTATTTTAACAAGTTTTAAAAGCATTTATTATACCAGGTAAATAATGCTGTTTATGAAATCATTTGTTGATGGTTTTTATATTTTTTCAAACCTCATGATAAAGAAGTGTGTTTCTTTGCATTGTAAAATAAAAATATGTTGTTAGCTAGCATGGTTGTGCATGCTTGTCAAAATGTCTTCAAAATCAATCTTTAAAATTGCAAAATAGTTGGGACTGCACTTGTTAAAATCATTCTTACCAAATCAATCTACAAGTATTTGTAAAAACTGTTTTCCTCAAAAAAAGTTTTTTGGTGGGCTTTATGATCATACTTTTATTTTGTTCCTTTTTTTGTTCCAAGGAGTAGTAAAATAAATTTTTTTTAGCAATAAAAAGGTAGAAAAACAGGCTTGCATTTCAAAAAATTTCTTTATTTCATTCTAACCTTTTTTTTCAATTAATTTTTATACTATTATTTTTATATTTATTTAATAATGTTAAATATGTAAGTGTATTCTACAAAAGTAGTGCTCAATGGATAGAAATTCAAAACAAACTGAGAATGATGAGAAACTTTTGGTTTTATTCTTTTTATCTTAAAAAAATTTAATGTTTTTATGTCGGGCTAATGTTTTCAAGTTATGAGCTGGAATTTGGTTTATTAGAGAATTTTCTGGTGTTGGCCTTTACCTACTTAAAAAAGGAACTGAGGCCAGTCTTGAGCTTTGGTCCTCGCACTCCTCATGAACTCAGAACAGAGCTGCTACATGCTTTGATCACATCCAGCCACTTGACTTGTTTCAGCTTGATAGGAAGAACTATCTCTCCAGTTTGCTGGGTCCTAATCAAAAATGCTTGTTTTGATGTGCAGCAGTTTAAAGAACCACTTGCTATTTCTAGTTGCAACCACTTGCTATTTTTAGTTGCAGGAGGCTACAGTCATATCTTTCAAGCAAAAGAAGTTCAATTAGGAAGAGTCCTGAGTTGCAGAAAAGATTCTTTGGATCCATCAACTGCCATAATGATTGCAATATAGGACTTCTTTTCCTGAAAAGACAGATCTTCGTCAAAGAGTGCCATTTCAATGATGACTTTGGACAAATATCAGAGATGGAATGCCAATGCTTTCATCCCTCCCTTCTTAGTGAAGTCCTCCTCCCCGAGGGTCATGAGAATGATGATGTTATGATAGGAGCTGTAAATGCTCCCTGGAGAAGTTTCGAAATATGATGTTAACAAGCCAGATGCAAGAGGTCAAGTCTGCTGAAACTTGAAATCTGTTTGTGGCAGTCTTGTTGAAGCTGTCTTAATAGTTTCATTTATTTACAACCTCTAAAATAGTGTTAGCTGTTGGCTCAGCTTTGCAATTGCTAACCCTGAGTGGCAAGTAGCTTGAGAATTTTTCCCCAGAAGCTAAAATTAGAAAGTGATTTATTATTTTTGCCATCAACTTCCTTTTGCATTACACAGTCATGAAAAATGTTGTTGCAAAAGACTTCTTTATTGCTGTGGCTTTTTCTTTACAATGTTTACTGTGATGTTGTTGGATTGTACCAGCACTGACACTGAGTTCCTCCACATTTGACCCCAAGAAAAGACAAAAGGGAACAAGTATATGCATTGCTGCCCAGTTACAAATCTGATTTTGGTTTAGAGTTGCAGCAATTTCTGAAATGATGACAACTGTCTTTGTACCTCTGCAATATTTATTGGCTCAAGATCTTCATCTAGCATACTAGATGAAAGAGGCCATGATTCCTACTGAACTGTTGCAATTCTGTCCTGGCATTTATACTTTTCTTGTTTTAATCCCTTTTACTCTATCATCTGGCTGAGGCCAGAGTGTAGTAAGTTTTTCAGAATTTTGTGGTAGCTTTCAGGGAGGCTAATTCCACCGAAAACTGTAAAATATCAGAGTGTTAACATGGTTGGTGTTCCAGATAGTATTTTAAGTGTGCAGTTGCATTATTTAGGTCATTAGGAAGCAATGTTCCACCATGTTTTTTTATTCATCTAGTTTTTTATCCTGGTCTTCAATGCTTTGGAACTCTTTTCCATCTTTATACTTTCCTGACTCATGTAACCTTCAGCTTTTCAAGTCTTATGTCAACTGTTTCCTTGCTTTTTAAGACTTTTTCTTGTTTTTTAGTAATTCCCAACCTAATAGTGGTTGCTTGCAGCTTTGTTGAAAATGAATAATTTAAAAAAAAGTCAAATTATAATTAAAAATTTAAGTTATCTATCTAATAGTGTCTAAAAATATTTAACATAAAAAAAACATTACCACCAAATTGTTTTTAAACTATTTCAAATAATTGTGGTCTTTAAAGTAACATTTCATCCTTAGAATCTTAGCTTTTGCAAAATTTACTAGGCCTTTTTGTAAGACTAATTTAATTTCAGTTGTTAAATCTTCAGATTTCTGTGTTGATAGGTGTTAACATTTGATTTACAAAGGTTCCAAAAGTCACATGCTTGGGCTAGGTTGATGCACACAGGTCAATGTGTGTATCGGTCACTAATTTCCATTAATTAACTAACATCAAAGATGTCAGTTAATAAAATCACCGTAGTTGCAATATCTGAATCTTCTTTGTAATACCGGTTCATTGCAACAAAAAAATTTGGAGTCATTGACTGGAGCAAATATGGAAATCCTTAAGCAGAGTAATTGCATTGAATCAAAAACCAATAAACTTAGCAATGCAATGTATCATAATTCGCTCATATTCAAAAATAATAAGTTTATTTAGAAAGTGACATAATGCCCAGGATGAGTATTTTTATTGAGATACCATCTTTAGCTTTAACTCAACCCAATCCAGGAGGTATTTTAAGTTAGAGTTTTTCATAATAATCCTAATCCTAATATATATATACATATATATACATATATATATATATATATATATATATATATATATATATATATATATATATATATATATATATATATATATATATATATATATATATATATATATATATATATATATATATATATATATATATATGAGTTTATGATGATATATCCTTAAAAACATTTCTTTTTAATTTATATGTCGCATATATATTCGAGGCAATATGGTGCGTTATGATAATATTTAACAATACACATCTACACTCAATACACCCTTACACTTACTTAGTACACATTTTTAACATCAAATTTATATTTTCTCTACAGGAATATGGCGTTGCGAATAGTGAACACCGCAGTTTAATCAAGAAGAAAGTTAAAGAATTACGCAGCTTGCACGGCTCATTTAACAAAGGTAAAAGAGATAGCAAAGTCAAAGTACCTTTTAGGAAAAGTAAATACAAGGTTACTAACTAAGTTTTTCGAAAATTTTCTGTCGAAATATTTCGACAAGTTAAGCTCTTTATAATATGGTGAATGTAATACTGGCTATGCAGTTTTGTTTACCCATCTCACTGATATTCAACACCTAGAAATACTTCTAATGAAAATGATAGTTTTAGAAGTATATTTCATGTGTTATGATTTATTTAATATTTTATTACAATTTAAAGTTAAATAAAGTTCTGAATAAATTAATAAACCTAATTTAGGTTAGCTTCGAATATTTTAAAGTTAAAAATATTCTTTGCATTATTTAAATATACTTATGTTTCAAAAAATTTTGAAAATTTTATGAAGTGATATCGATCTTTTTTTTTTTTTTTTTCTCATTTCATTAAAATTGTCAATTTTTTCTCAAAATTTTGAAACTTTTTTTTTTGTTTTTTTTTTTTTGCCTTTTTTCTTTTGTTTTTGTTCATTTCTAATGTATGGTTCAAAATGTTTTTTAATATTTTCTAATGAAGTTATTTTCCCAGAATGTTAAAGTTTGTATGTTTTACAATTTCCACTAAATGTATTTGTTTATAATATACTATTTATACGCATTTTTGTACACCTGGTTTTTAAATTATATAAATATGACTTTTATTTTATTTGGAAAATGCCATTTTCTACCAACGAATTTTAGTTCGGTTCATTAATTTTGCTTTTTGCACTTAAAACTATCTTTATTTAATAAGGAATTTACAAAAAGAATTTTAATAAATTATTAAATGAGTTCTACAGAATCCCATCATTGTATATATTTTACTTAAGTTTTGATAGATTTTCTTATTTATATCTTGTATATAAGTTTCCTAAATGGTTGTCACTTTTGTTTATGTTTCATATTTATCGTTTATCTTTTATATAAAGTATTTCTTTATATGAAATAAAATTCTTTTATGGGAATTTCTGTTAAAAATATATCTAAATGAAACTAGAAATAAATATCTATATACAGTATCTTGTTAAACTCCTTATTAAGTTAAGTTAAATTTCCAAATCCGAAAACTTGCAAATAGTCGAATGTCTTTATATGATTTAAACGTTGAACAATTAATCGGTTTTAATTTTACAGGTCAATAAAAAAAATTATTTTATTATAAAATGCGTTCTATTGTCAAAAATATTGTATTAGTTTAGACAATTGTTCTTACATCATTATGGTACGCTGAATTTAAACCTGACATCAAATTTTCAGGGATTAAAACCCCAAAGGGATTCCGAACACGGAACCCTTTTTGGGGTTTTAGGTTTCGTTCTATTATACTTGCATGATGTTTTTATTTTTAAACTTGTTGCTCAAGTCAATTATAAAATTATTTTTTCTCCCTGATATCACGCTACGTAACGTATCATATTCCGCTGACGCTTTCCAATAATGAATTGAAAATAAATTATTTTACGCATTGATTTTGAAAAGAATCTGCGATACACGATATTCGAACTCATTTACGAACTGTTAATGTGGTATATATTATATATACGAACTTTAATTTTATGTTATATTTACGAACTGCTAATGTGTAATCTCAATCATCAAGTGTAAGAAAAAAAGTTTACATTTTTTTATTGATTGTATTAAAAGTATATATAATACAATATAATATAAGAAGTTGTTATATTATAAAACGAAACTTACTTTCTGTTATTTAATAAAAATAAAGGTAAGCAATGTCATTAAGTACGTTTTACTAAATTTTATACATTCCTATAATATTTATATTTTTATGTGTAGTTCTATCCACATTAAAGCTTGAATTCATAAATTCGAAAAAATATTCTTGATTCACTAAAACCCTATTTAAACAAGACAGCAACAGCCGACAAAAACAAGACAGCAACAGCCGACAAAAACAAGACAGCAACAGCCGACAAAAAGTTATTCACTGTTTATGTAGAGTAAAAACAAGGAGAAGTTATATAGTGTTGTTGTTTATATTATTGTCGTTCCTTATGTTTGCATATTTCATATTATTTATTCAACTATAATCTATAAAAAAAAGTGAATGTTACATGAAAAAATTAAAGATTTTATCTATACATTTTTTTTATAATTTATTAAATATAATGAATGTTACTTTTAAAACACAATTTTATATAAATAACAATATTTTAGTTAAGTTCTCTCCTCCAAAATTGAGAATTAAGCAACCTTTATTAAAACTTTTGTAACCAAAAATATCATTAAAATAAAAATGAATAAGAAGGTTACGAAAATGCTTTAGTGGAGGAAGTAGGAATTAATGGTATTCCATTTACCTTCATAAACGATAGTGGCTTAAGAAAACTTTTAGAACCGATTAAGAAAGGTTTAAAAGTTGTAGTATCAACTAGCAGGTTAAGAGCCCTTCTAGAAGAAAAAGGACAAAAAATTATATATGAAATTTGTGAGAAACATAAAAATAACGTATTAAGATTAAAATTAAACTTATTAATGATTAAGTAGAAACTTTGTTATTAGAAGAAGAAAATTATGAGAGTGACGACCATAGTTGCATGGCGATGAAGAAAGTGATAGCTGGGATGAATCTCATACAGAATTATCACAAAACGAAGAAAATTTAAATACAATTGATGAAAATGATTTGACATCAGATGATGAAGAAGAGATATATTCGCGTTCTTTATATTTTTATTCTTTATTTCTTAACGATATCTTGACTTGTTAACTTTTCTTTTTTTGTATTATTTGCATCTGTATCATAAATATTGTAATAAAGAACAAAAAAAATATTGCTAAATGTATCGGAAATAGAAGATAGAGCTTACGATGAAAACAATGAAAAAAATAAGAAAGAAATAGCAAAAATTGAAAAAAAGCTAAGAATCTAGGCCGTAGAAATTATGCATGCTTCATCTAAATTTAATTCTACCAAAATTTTGGTAAATGTATTAGGATGTTCAGCCCATTCTTTAAATTTGGCAGTTACTGCTACCGTAGATAAGGTATTTAAAAACAATGTTTTAATCGATAGATTAAGAACAATATCAAAATTTCAAAGATCAAAAATTGAGCAGCCGTGGCGCAGTGGTAGCGCACTTGCCTCAGAAACGAAGAATCCGTGGTTCAAACCCCACCTTTGGGCAAGTTTTGCGACATTGGTTAGAAAGGAGGAGTAACCTTCCTATTAAATGCTCATCCGCGGTGCTCTGTGATAAGACCGTAAGAACTTCTTGGGGCATCTAAACAAAAAAAAAAAAGAACTGTTCAAAAAAATTAAGAATACCACAATACTATAAAGAATTGAAAAATAGGAATATGAAACGACCAATTTTAGAAGTTTTGACTGGATGATCTCAACTGTTGAAGTAAAGTTACAATCTATTATGTCTTGAGGTTTATGTAATGAATTAAGAGAAGAGAATCATACTTTTGCATTCTAATTGAACGAATGAAAAACGTTGCAATTGTATCTTGATTCAATGCAACCTGCTAAAATAGCAACCAAAATTTTATAAGCAGAATAATTAACGTAATGCTATACCTACCAATTTGGAAATTTGTAAATATGACATAATAAGTCATATTTTCAAATAATAGTCATATTAAACAAAAATAAAGGGCAAAAATATGTAAGCTAATATGTAACTATTGTATGAGGAAATGGATTGGAGAGGTCATGTAATATTATATAAACCTGAATTTTGTGCTGGATTATTTCTTGATCCAAGGTATCATTGTAAATAAATAAAACTCAAAAAGAAATGGCATTATCTCATTTAGAAATATTGGGCCTAAGGTTACTAAAGTTGAAGGAGAAAACTAACTTAGAAAATAAAGCGATGGTTATAGAAGTTAGAACAGAAGACGAAAATGCTGCAGATCAATATACAGAAGTAAACACCACTTTAAGCTACGGAAAACGAAAATTGGCCTAGGAGTTGCAAAAGAAAAAAGCCAAGTTTATTAATAAACAAATTAAAGATTATCCAGTTATACAAAACATTAAAAAACAAATTAAATGCTTTTCTTCTTTTTATATAAATAATCAGTCTATTGAATTAAATATGGATGTGTTATCATGGAGTTGAGTCAGAAATTAATTCATCCACTTAGTTATGAAGTGGCACGATTTATTCTAGGTGTGTCATCAACTCAAGAATCAGTTGAACATTTATTCAGCTCTTTAAGATTCATAGTAAGTCCTCTCAGAAATAGACTAAATAAAAAGCATGTTTTCTTAATTATGTTAATAAGATAAATATTATAATATTAATAAGAATAAATAATATTTACACAAAGAGCTATGAAAATAAACAAAAACGTAAAAAACACAAACGTAAAAAACCGGAAAAAACACTCCGATTAAAAATGTAATACAATTTTTCCGTATGTATAAAAAAATTTATTGTTTTTTCTCTGTAAGTTACAAAGAAAAAAATTTATTGTTTTTTCGCTGTAAGTTGCAGAGAAAAAACAATAAATTTTTTTATACCTACGGAAAAATTGTTACATTTATTACATGTTTAAAAATACTTACGTTTATAGGTATTTATGTTGTTGAAATTTATTTGAAATGACCTTAAATATTAAGAAATACTGTTACACTGTAACAGTATTTACACTGTAACAGTATTTCCTAATATTTCAGGTCATTTCAAATAAATTTCAACAGCATAAATACCTATAAATGTAAGTATTTTTAATAACTTTTTTCTTGATACAATCCCAAATTTTTGGTTATATTGAAAACAAGCAGAGTATTGCCACTTGTTACCATTTACTAATTTTTTATATTTTAAATTTTTCTAAAATAAGTGAAAACATTAGTGGAGTAAGGTACTTTAATATAAGCATTACTTAAACCACTCTGGGTAAAAAATGGGTTTTGGAACCCCTCGTAATAATTAGGGTTTGGAAATGCGACTAAGAGGTACTCTGGGATCCCTTGGGATTCCGAACCATTTTTTAAACAAAGGATTTTAAAACTCTAGTTTCAGAAACTGAGTTTAAAGAGTTCTAGAACCCCAAGGCTTATCGTTGGGGTTCCAGAACCCAGAATTAGAAGAATATCTGTTTTCCAGATTTAGAATTTTTCATTCTAAACCTGGAAAACAGATATTCTTTTTTCATTGGGAGTACAACTAATGGGATAGACCCCTTTAGTTAAGTAAATATTAACATCAAGAAAGTCTTGTTCTTCTTTTTCATCATTCACTTAATCCATTTAATTTAAGAAACTTAAGTAAGTTTTTTTTTAAATTGCATCTACCAAACTGGTTAACTTTGTCAACCAAAATTATATATTTTGACAATTTTGAAAAAAATCTTTTATTTAAATAAAACTAATACTAAAATAAAACATTTATGTTTAAAGAATTATATTTTTAGTTCTTTAAACATAAATGTCAGTATTATCAAGACAGTTTATCGAAGTGAGTTTTATCAAAGTGTTTTATCGAAGAACATCAATACAAGAAGTGAAATACAACAAGTGTTTCATTACATCAATACAGTCCACATCCAACCAAGACGTTTTTTTTTGAATATTTTATAAGTCATTAAATACCCTCCGCAACCTAATTTTAGGCAGGGAAAGGAATGAATTTCTGATTTTGGGAAAAAAATCCCCTTACCCAACTACCAGCACACATACGTTGGTAAAACGTTAGAACAATTTTGCAAGTTAGTTAGTACAACATTGGTCGACCGTGTTTTATATCATTTTGGTTACAAATGCGACGTCGCCAACAAAAAAATCCAACGTTGGTACAATGTTGTATTTTAAGTTTAAGGCCAAGCATAATTCTTTACGTTGATTCAACAGCATTGTATTTTACCTTGTCTAAACGTTGCATTTAATGTTTATCGGAATAAGATTTTTTAAAATTCCACACTCACGCACATGAAAATACTGTCTTTAGTTTTCAAATTTCAAGTTTTCTAATTGCTTTTGTATCTCGACTGATGGTATCCAGGGATCCTTCTTGACGGATCTAACTATCATAGAATCTTCTCTAGAAGTGGTGGAACGCGGTCTTCCACCTTTGTTATCTGCTGCCAACTTCCCCATAGAACGATATTTGGAACATAGTCTTGATACGGTCCATTTTTCACGCGATATTTATCACAAATACTTTTTTGTGACATTCCACTTACGTAATTGCCAATAATTTTCTTTCTTAGCTCCAATCCAAGACTGTCGGGAGCCATTTTTGCACTTGAAGTCATAAAAATAATAAAAATAAATAATCACACTTCTCAAGGCTTACCGTGTTACATTTACCTTGTGATGATACAATAATGCTCTGTGGAACACAACGTCTTGGTTGGATGTGGACTGTATTGATGCAATGAAACACTTGTTGTATTTCACTTCTTGTATTGATGTTCTTCGATAAAACACTTTAATAAAACTCACTTCGAAAAACTGTCTTGATAATACTGACTGATTGACTTCCATATACTGACTGGATTACATGTCGATTTACATGTCTCTTATATTGTAAAATGAACCTGTGCGAACCTGTTCTGGATGCGTCTGGATGCTTCTGAATGTTTCTGGATATTTCTGGATGCTACTGAATGCTTCCAGATGATTCTTCTGGAAACTTCTGGAAGCTTCTACATGCTTCTGGAAACTTCTGGAAACTTCTGGATACTTCCTTTAATTATTAAAAAACTTCCGTAACGTTGACACGGACCAGACTTAAGAAAATGAAACAAACCAAAAAAGTTGCACTTGTTTTGTCCGCTGCAAAATGGCACTTGTCAACGAAATTCTGCCTGTGTGCTGTCACCTGATTGCTCATGTCATGGCATGCTATGACTCCAGACTCCTGAACTGTTTGCTGTGGTAGTATAGTTCGTTTCGTTTTTAAGACATGTAAAATTAAGAACACTTTTTAGCATTGTTCGATGTTGGTTGCAAATGTTTTGTCCAATACTGTATATATATATATATATATATATATATATATATATATATATATACGCACACATATTGTATATGTTTATAGGCACACATTGTACCATAGGGGTCATCAATAAATGATGTCAATAAATATAGGGGGGGAGGGAGGGAGTGTTGGAAAGTTTGACACTAATTGACAATGGGAAAGGGGGGGGGGGTGTTGAGACAAAAATGATGTCAATTTAAATTTATTTAGTTTTTAAATTTGTTTAGTTTTAAAAAAATTTTTAGTTTTAATGAGCAGATTTTAACGGTATTTACATTTACTAAATGGTTTAGAAATGATGTTTTGTTTGTGGGGAAATTAATATTAAATGCGGGGAATTTGATATTATATTTTATTAAATTATTTATAATATAATATTATAAATTAATATAATAAGTTTCCCAGAGACATTAAATAAATAACAACTACTAACGTAAAATAAAAATTACTATCGTTTTAATAAAATATTACCATTTGAATGCAAATCAAATTATGTTAGAAATATTAACTCTTTGTATATAAAATTTACAATCGTTATTCGTTCCCTAGCGGAATATAAAATGTGGTTCAAAGTAAACTCATAAAAGTAAACTCATAAATTTGTGCATTAACTTTGCATTAACTTTGAGTTTGTTGACCACGAAAAATCAAAAAAATGCAAGAACCGTGGCTCAAGATTGACTTAATTCTGAGATTGCAGCTTTTAATTGTGAAGTTGCTGGACGGAAGACTAGAAAGAGAAGTGAATTCATTGCTGAAGCTGAAGAGGATGATTTGAAAAAGAAAAAGAAGAAACTAGCTTATCTATGTAAAGAACTGGCCAAAAAAAAGTATGATCAAGCTCAACAGAAGAAAACTAGAGAACTGAAAAAAGCTAGAATGGAGGAAATCTGCTTGGAGCATCCAGAAAGTCAAAGAAAAACTAAAAATCAGGAAGAAACCTGGTCAACCGTCATTAGAAGTAGATCAACCTCTTCTTTTGAAGACAATTATGGATATTGCTCTCCATGGTTCATCTGCTGATGAAAGACGTCAGTCAGAGGTTCTTCGGGTAATGATAGCCTAGCTATGTTTGTTAATATTGTATTTGTTAGAAATTTACTCTTAATTAGTACTTGCACTATTGTAAATATCCTTGAAATGTTAACAACTAATTTCAAGATTTGATTTGAATATAATTTACGAAATGAATCTCTTTACCTGTAAAAGAGTTAATTATATCCAAATATATTTCATTATTATTTAGAGCATTAAAATTCTCGACGAATTGACATCCGAGATGAACAAAATTGGGTTTGCAATCAGCAAGAGCGCCCTCTATACTCGTCTACTTCCGAGAAGTTACGGAACATTAGAAGACAAAAGGCACGTCAAAACAGTCCCTGTTAGATTGATCAGTCCTCAGAATGAATCTCATTTAAAACATGTTGAGGGACTCTTTTGCAGTTTAACTATAAAATATGTGTATGAAGTTTGTTCTATTTTAGGGCCAGATGAAGTGTGTTTTATTAGCCAAGACGACAAAGCTAGAGTGCTAATTGGAATCACAGCAGCCAAAAAACAGGCGCCGTTGTTGATGTATTTGGACTACCGGGTAACTCTCCCGGACCACGACTGGGTCGTAGCTGCTAAACACAAGCTTATACCATCTGTATACGCTGGAATTACGATCAAAAAAGACGGTCTCGGAAAAACAGATGCTGTTACTTATTCTGGACCTACCTCCATTGCTGTTCGATCAGGAAAACACACATCCTCGAACGTTTTCACTCATGGATTAGACTTTCAGCGGCTCTTGGATATCAAAATTTGACTCTATTACCAGAGATCCTCAAACTAATATAGATAAACCTATCGTTGTGTTTAGCGTCGATGGAGGACCCGATGAAAATCCCAAATACCAGAAAGTAATTGAAATCGGGATTCACCATTTCTTGAATAATAACCTTTTCATTATGCCAAACGCTCCAGGCCGCAGTACATTCAACAGAGCTGAGCGACGAATGGCACCTCTAAGTAAAGAATTATCTGTGATGATTCTTCCGAACGAACATTACGGAACTCTTCTTTATTCTCAAGGTAATTACATTGGCAAAAGTTAATTTGTAAAAATATTAATATAATTTTTAACCTATAATAACCAACATATCTTTTTAAATTAGGCAGGACAATAGATGAAAATTTAGAAAAATAGAACTTTGGTTTTGCTAGACAGGCTTTGGCTGATATTTGGTCTGATCTACAAATTGACGGTTATCCAACTATTGCAGAGTATATTGATCCAGACAAATCAGAGCTAGAGTCAAGGAGCCTTTTATTACAAGATCAACGTTGGATTGCCGATCATCTTCGTACAAGTCAATATTTTACTCAAATTGTGATATGTGAAAATCGTTCTTGTTGTCGGACTATTAGAAGCTCTTACTTTACTCTAATCAGAGCAAGACAAAAGCCACCTGTCCCTGTCAACCAAACGAGAGACGGGCTCAAAGCAGTAGATATCTCAGAAGGAGCAAAAAAATTGTTTCCATTATCCGTCTTTATGCTCATTGCATCAAACATTGAAAGTATTCTTCCTCGTACTGCCAAAGGATTTCCAATTTTGCCGTATGATGCGTTTTGTCCATCAATTCAGTCTAGCCTAGCTGATAGAATCTGTAAAAAGTGCAATATCTACTTTGCCTCTCAAGCTATGTTGAAAAAGCACGCTTCTATCCATTCTTTTGCTATAACACTCCCTCTAATCAAAAGGGTCCAACCTGTTCGCTGCCAAGCATCAGACAGAATTTTTGGCAGTCATCGTCTTGCAGAAGAGTTCGGAAACTGCTGAATGGTTTGATGAAAATGAACTTGACGCAACGAATTTGATTGTACCTCAAGAACACGATATCCTTTTAGAGCGCGGAGAGCATTCACTACCTATTGTTCCAATGGATGATCACTTCAACAACCCATGGGAAGGTTATATTAAAGATATACAATACTATTTGCTATGTTGATTATTTAATGAGATATTGACTATTATATAACATAATTTGAGGAGATCTACTATTATATAAATGTATAATTTAGTCAGAAAAAAAATCATTGGTTTTTAAGCATTTTTATTGTTTTTAGGGGGGGAGTACACAAAAACTGACATCATATATAACGGGGGGTCGGCCAAAAGTTGGCAGAGTTTGACAAAGGGGGGAGCGGGAGTCGAAAAATTGAGAAAAAACACTGACATCATTTATGGATGACCCCATATGTTATTTCTGTTATCATTTAGGGTTTTATGTCTACGGAAATTGAAAGAATTTATATTATATTATAATATTTTTGGTTTTATTGCCGCGGACAGATTTGTATGGTAGTATTTTTTTAGTTTGAATTATAGTACTTCTTACTTTAATTTTCATTAAGTGTGCTTTGACATCTAAATTCAGTTCTTCTTGAACAATTTTTTTTTAAGGTGGCTACCCACTATTTACATAAAATCTTTAAATGAACCCTTTTATTCCCCCATATTTAAATATTTCAATTGCATTGGAATCAAATAAGGGGTCGTCCATAAAGTACGTACGCCAAAAATTTTGAAATTTGACCCCCCCCCTCCCCCTGTTGCCATGCGTACTTTTATGTCCCTACCCCCCCCTCCTTAAAAGTACGTACGTTTCTCAAACCCCCTCTCCTCAAATATCCCCCCCCCCATCCCTCCATTATTTTTTTTTCTCTATAAAAAAGTTTATTTAAAAAAAAAAGCCGGAGGGTACCTTAGATACTTTATACGACCCCAAAGCTCTTTGTTTGCGCATTTTGAAAACGTCTTTAAGTATATATGCAAATAATAATTTAAATAAATTTAAAATACCTGAGAGATAACTGTGTATGTGAGCGAGAGATTACTGCGGCGAAAATTGTCGACGGAGGTCCAGGTTCGATTCTCGATAAATTTCATAACAACTTTTTTTTTGTTTTAATAACGAATCAAATGTAACTAAACTATACTTAAGATGGACGTTTTTTTCAGGCACCCCTCTTTAGTAAAAAATAAAACGAGTCTTACGTGAGATTAGTAATATTGAAAACAAAGAGTAAAACCCAGTGGGAGGGGGCAACAGCAAATTTTGTGCCCTTTTGCTTTTTATTTTAGCAAAACCTAGCGGTCAAATTTGGAAGATTTTGAGACGCCATTGACACGTTTTTTTGGTGGTGACTCCGTCCCATCAACCACGGCCCTCAGGTCTTACTCAGGGCCAGTATATAAGGGGTGGCATGTGTGCATTGGCCCCCTCAGGATTTTTTGATGTCCCAGATAGAACACTTTTACGCATCATGCAAACTTAAGTTTGTTAATATGCCGAATGAGGTGGCCTTGCAAAAAATTTGGATGGCGGAGGCCTGGGAACAAAAAGCCCTAAAGCGTTTGCTCCCCCCTTCCCTGGCCAAACGTGAGGGAAATAAATAGAAAAATTTTTAACTTTAACATCTAAAACTAAATTTAAATTTATCGACAGATTTTAATTTTTGTAGAAAAATATTGTAAATTACAAAAAAGTTATGACCATGCAAAATTTACACCCTTCTCATTTTGGGGGTCGAGAGGGTAAGCGTTTTAAGGCTTTTGTTCACAGGTCTCCGCCATCCCGATATTTTGCAAGGCCTCCTCATTTGGCATAGGTTTAATTAGTTATTACTGAATTGTTTAGAACGGAGTATAAGCATTTCAAAATGCTTATACAATTTATTACAATACGTTCAATTCAGTAATAATTACTTAAATATCCAATTAACCATAATGAATAGCTGTTAATAAAAAATACACAAGAAGCCAAATTTGGGGCAAATATCAAAAAAATATGATTACAAAAAAAAAAAATTCCCAAAATATTGACGTTTATCTTGTGCTCAAGCGGCAAAATGCCCTGAAAAATGTCCAAATTGTTCCTAAATTAATTGGCTTCGAGCGCAAGTAAATCTCAATATTTTGTATAATTTTTTTTCTAATGTGATCATAATGGTCTAAATTTTTTATTTAGATTGTTGTGTATCCTGGTTTTTTCATAAGTGTTGTTTAAAATAAAAAAAAGATTTCGCATAATTTATTCAAAAAAAAAGTTTTTTTTTGCGTATTGGAGCAAAATTCTTTTTTTGTGCATTTGCGCTGGAATATTTTTTTGTGAAATTAATATAAACAATTTAATATAAACAATAATTAGGAAAAGACTAGGATACACAACAATCTAAAATAAACTGAAAGCCATTATGATCACATTAAAAAATAATTTTTTACAAAATATTGAGATTTTCTTTCCACTAAAAGCCAAACAATTTAGGAACAATTTGGGGCTTTTTCGAGGTACTTGCCGCTTGAGCACAATGTCAATTTTTGTTTTTACCCCAAATTTGGCTTCTTGTGTATTTGCATTTTGAAAATTTTATTTTTTTGAACACCCCTACTGTATATCCTGTGATATCATTGATCGAAGGATATTACAGCATATACAACAAATCTTTGATCGATGACTAAAAATTACATTAAAATAATTTTCGTTTTTTTAATATGCCCCAAGAAGTCCATAAGATCTTATCACAGAGCACCGCGGAAGAGCATTTAAAAGGATGTTCACGCCTTCTTCACAACTGATGTCGCAAAACTTATTATTCTCATATGCACTATACATATGAGAATATTTTATGTGTGTCAAAAAACAGATTTATTACAGGTTATGATACATTTTATGTGGGTCAAAATACAGGTTTATGACAGGTTAAGATATATTTTATGTGGGACAAGTTACAGGTTAACCTTTACGTTGGGACAATTTTTCCATTACGTAAAACTGTTTCAAAACAAGCACAAATGAGCAGCAGCAGTATTAAGTACCGTGTTATATAACAAAATATGTTTAGTGAAGGCTTGGATCAAAATTACAGAAAAAAAGAGCGGTATTGGGAAGTTGAAATATAAAAAACTTTACTATTTCAGTTTTGAAAATATAAAACTTCAAAAGAGTTTAAGATCATTTCATCTATGTATTGGTAAATATTTTAAATTTTTTATGAAAGTGAAAGTAGATGTTTTAAAGTTGCTGACATGGAAAATTAAACAAAAAAATGTTTAACAAGCTTGATCAATAATTATAAGAATCTTATACACTAATACATTCATTTATACATCTTGATATTTTTACTGAGAAAGCTAAAACCACAGGCAACCTCTTTCGGCTACTTCACTGAACGTCAGTCAATTGCGGACTGGATTGGCGGGACACCAACACGTTTCTTGACCGAATAAAATTAGAGGTTGCAAAGCCGGCAACATATAAACTATCAAATTATCTTTATTTTTCCTGTTAATTTAAATAAAATCATAAATGTGCATATAAAGTTATAAACTCTGTTCAAATTTTAAGTATGTACAATAGACAATAATTCTCTTATTATCCGCAAAAGAACGAAAGTGCCACGTTTTGGTTTCGGCTTTTGTATTTTTATTGCTTATTTTGTGATTTCATTAGAAAAAAATACTGTCGAGGTTACTTAAAAATATAATATTACTTAACTTTTTAAGTAACATTTAATATAAAACAATTTTTAACAACAATTTTCGGCTTATTAAAAAATTTCGGATTATTTTTCAATTGAGCAGTAAGTATTCATTTTATTTTATTCAAATAAAAATAAAAGTAAAATTATTTTATCAATAATAAATCGAGACTTCCTCAATGAAGAAGTTAGACGTTGCAATAGACAATAAGACGATTCATCAACCCAAAAATCTATTATGAACCAAAAAATTCCTAAACAAAACAATTTCAAAGTTAAACAATTCCACAATTAAAAGAAGCTTTACAAGACCATGACAGAAAGTCTTAGTATGTGCCTTAAAGTCAATTTTACAATCAAATTGTTATTTTTTTATTAACTAGTTTTAATCGCTGTTTGATAGGATAATAACAGAGAGCGTAAAAATTTAATTTTGAATTTTTAGTTGCCTTTAGAGAAAAATGTTGCCCGCCACTATACGCACGAATGGTGCCAATATATTGTTGCGTAATAATATGTTGTATACTTATAATGCTAATTTTAGGCACATTTAACTTACTTTTTTAACATTTACACCGTATAAAAATATTGAAATATGAACCCCTTCTCTAGTGTAAAGATAGCAACCATATTCCTTTTCAACGCCATGTGGAAAAACGCCATGTTTGTTGTTTGTAATTTAATGAAAAGCTATATAGTGAAAGTGTTTATTTTAATAATCAAATACAAATAAATAAAAAAATGCTTAATTCGCAATACTACAAGTACTTAACTACTATTATATAATTACTTGTACGGGATTATATACATAAAACGTTTTGTTGTATGACCAAAGCGAATCAAAAATGTCGCATTGGTAAGATTTACAGATTATAAACAGCCGATATAAATTATGTATATTTTTTGTATTGTTTATAAATTTATTTAAAAAGAGTGTCATGTTTATTAAATGTTATAGTCTATAACGTTTAATAAACATCAAATTAAAATTATATTTAATTTACAAATTATATATATTTTTTGTATTGTTTATAAATTTAATTTATACTATTTAAATATTTTTTATAGTAAGATTTCAATCTTATAAAAATTTATAATTTTAGATAAGCTTTTACATAAAAAATGCCGTAAATTGTTTATTCTTTATAATATATTATCTATATTAATCTTTTAATACTTTATAATATATTATCTATATTATAAATAATATAATATAAAGAATAAACAATTTACGGCTTTTTTATGTAAAAATTTAAGCAAAATGATAAATTTATATTAGATACAAAAAATATTTATAATTTGTAATTTATATATAACTCTAATTTAATATTTAATAAATGTTGTGGACTATAACATTTAATAAACATGACATCTAAAACTTTTTTTCGACAAAGTTATTAATCAGAAAATACTAATTTTTTATATAAAATCCAGAAACATTATTTTTTAAAAACTGTTGCAAGGAAAGTGGTTTAATGCTTTTCAACAAAGATTAAAGCCTCTTTTGTTCAATGTATTGATAGCTAACAAAATTCAATAACTTTTATGTTGTATATAAATTACACTGGATATACAGTTAAGATATAACAAAAATTAATGACTTTCACCAGCTACAGTTGAATTTTTAAAAAGTTGCTTTTAAGTATGTTAAAGGACATCAAATCATATATCCTAGCAGCAGTCTCGAAAAAATAAAATAATATTTCTAGAACATTCACTAAAATACTTTAAGTGAATGTTCCTGAATTCAATACTTTAATTTTAAAGTTATCAATCAAATTTATATCCAATCCTATTTGAAAAATTGTAAACAATCATTTAAAAATTCTCTAACTAAACTTCTTCAAATTTACCAATGTTATCTCAATTTGCATTAATAACTTTAAACATAAGCTTGTTAATTACAAACATATTTCATTATTGTTTAAAGTAGGCAAAATATTTAAAAAAGTGATGAATGTAAGGCTATACAAAATTTTCAATTTTTAATTGTATTTTTAAATTTCAATAGGTAATTAGACAAACATTTGTTTATCTATACTCATTGAATTTTACAAAGGTTATTTGAAAATCATTATATAAAAATAAATTTGCTTATTGAGTGTTTATTGTCTTTTAAAGGTTTACAACACAGTTAACCATGCTATCCTTGTCACTGAATTAGCAAATTGCAGAACTCATAGAGTTCTCCTAAAATGATTTGAATCTTATTTAAAACATAGATTTAAATTTATAACTATAATTAAAATTATTTTTCAACCAATTCTGTTAATTCAGGAATCCTGTTGAGAATTTTTTCTTAGGCCTCTGCTTTTCTAGATATAAGTTTATAAATTTAAACGTATCTTGATAATGTGCTTACCTAGCAATTTATTTATGACACTAATTTGGTTAAAGTTGTGAATCTGGTGACAAAGTTCAAAAACCTTCAAAGTATTAAGGAGTTTTAAAGTCTACTGAAAATAAAAATAAATATAAGAATGAGGTATCCTAGTTTACTTTATTAAGGTTTGTGTTTTAATACAATACAGTATTTTTAGTTGCAACCATAAAAAATAATTTAAAAAAATTTGAGTCCATCTTCAAATTGTGCTAAGCCCAACCAAATTGATTTTGAGAAAACAACAAATATTGGTTTATATATAGAATTTAAATCTAAGAATATTGATCAATATTATATACTTTGATTTTGCCAAAGCATTTGGCAAGGTTCCCCACAAAAAATCATTTATAAATCAGACATATATGGGAGAGATAATAAATTAATAAAGTGTATTCGTGCTTTCCTGATTAATTTAAAACAAACATTCATATTAGGAGATTCTACATCAAATTGGATAAAGGTAACTATTGGAGTGACTCAAGGCTTGATGCTGGGGCCCATGCTATTTGTTATATATATTAATGATAGGTTGGATAATATTACACATTAAAGCAATTTGTTTTGCAAAAAGTTATGGACCTAATAGCATACCTACATTTTTTCTTAAACTTCTCACATAATCTCCAAGCTTCTTTATGATAAATAATTCTTTTAAGTATATATTTCCTAAAGTTTTCAAAGTAGCTAGAGTCATTTCAATTTATAAACAAGCCCTTACTAAACTTTTTTAACTGTCCACTCTTTTCCCTATTTTCCAACTTAAGCAAACTTTTTGAAAAAGCTATGCATAACAAGCTATACAAGTTTCTAGAAAAATCTAAATGCCTATACCAACATCAGTATGAATTAATACATTGTCTGTAACTAAAATAAAAATTTTGTTCCCAGTTATGGCATTTATATCTTAAGTAAGAACCAAATTTAGCATGATAAATATTATATAAAGTTTATTAGTGGATAAAGTTGCCTTAATTGATTAACATACCAACAGATTAATATAGGAGGAATAGAAATTAAAATTTTTTTTTTGTCTAACATAATTCTAAGTTCATCTACAGGTTTGTAGAGAGTTAATATCTCTCTATTAATATAAAAACTTGGTTGCTCAATAGTTTAAAAACTATTTTTTAAATTAAAAACTATTTGGTTTTTTTCTAGTATTAAGTGAGATTTTATAAGCTTTACCGAATTTGATAATAAGTAATAAATAATCAAAGTGAAATCATTGACATTATACTTTATATATATATATATATATATATATATATATATATATATATATATATATATATATATATATATATATATATATATATATATGTATATATATATATATATATATATATATATATATATATGTATATATATATATATATATATATATATATGTATATATATATATATATATATATATATATATATATATATATATATATATATATCAAGTATAATGTCAATGATTTCACTTTCGTTATGGAAAAATTAGCGTATTACATTTAGATGTTACTTTGATTTAAAATGTTTTAGGAAGTTTACATCTATTGGTTTATGTTATTTTTCATGTTAATATTAAAATGGGTACACCAGACCTGCAAAAGTTAGAAGAAGGCATTGTAACAGAAAACTCAGTAGTTGATGACTTAGGTATTTATATTAATTTTAATATTTAATATAACAGTTATAAAAAAACCCTGATAATTATATAACAATTTTGTATTACTAATGTATAGTTGCTAGTTTAAAGCTGTTTTAATGTAGGAGAGCACTAATTCAAAATTAGTACTGCACTCTCCATCACTCTAATGTTAAAACCTGTACTGATGCAACTATAAACTAATGTCTTTATTTTGTTTAACATCTATTAAACAGATCTTAAATAGTAAGCATATATTTTTATATTTTCACTTATATTTTTACTTCAGTTACAGATGATGTATTAAACCTTCAAGATACTTTTTTAAGAAACAGTTTTTTAGCGATATCAGAAACAAAGTTGCTTAATAACCAATACTTGCATGATAAGAAAGCTATTAATATCAAAAGAAAAAAACCTTCAAAATATCAAAGAATTTTAAAGTCTACTGAAAATAAAAATCAAGATAAGGATGAGGTATCCTAGTTTATTTTATTAAAATTTGTGTTTTAATACAATACAGTAATTTTAGTTGCAACCATTAAAAATAATTAAAAAAAAATAATTTTAATAAAATTTCTATTTTTTTTCTTTTATTTACTCCTTTAGCTCTTTTGCACTTGTATATAATATTTGTAAGCAGTAAAAATAAATATACTATACTGATAATGATATAATAGAGATAGAAGGCATTATATTGACACCCCATAATAATTATATATTTTCTGAAAGATAAATAAATAGAGATTGTGTCTCTTTTAAGAAAAAAATGAAATACCAATGATGGCATACACAAAGGTCCTGTGACTTTTGAATTTTTTTTTTTTAACAAAAAAAAGGTCTGACTTTATAAAAAGTCATAAAAATACTAATTAAGACTTAAAACTACCAGTTATATAAGGTTCTGTCTCTGAATCACCAACTATCACTATATTCAGATTCATTACTTTGTCAATCAGCAGCTATTATTTTACGTGACATTTTCATTAGAGACATTAAAGTTATCTTTTCGAACATAAAATTAAGTAGTTTTGAATAATGGCTTTGCTAGACAAACACTTTATTTATTGATTTATTACTACAGGGTTTTTAACGTTCTGTTTTGGTGCGAAAGAGTTACTATATACTTGTGAAAATTGGTCTTCTACATAAGTTACTAGTTTTTTTTTCAATTGTAAACAAAAATATTAAACAATAGTTACAAAATAAAAAATAGTAAACAAAATAAAAAATCAATAGCTTGATTAAGTTATAAAACATTATTTATTCTTAAATTACAATCAAAAAAATACTATAAAATCTAAAATTCACTAAATAAATTACAACTGTTCTGATTTAATATGATAAGGCAATACAAAAATTTCTCAAAAAACTTTGATTAATTTTAATCATTTAAACTCGCTATTTCAATGCATTGAAAAAAGGAATAAGAGATATAAATTTTATGTAAATTACAAAAAAGTGAAGTATCTTTACAACCATCATGTGTTTATAACCTGATTTTGTTTTCTCTTTTCTACTTACTTGTTAGACAGATTTCCACAAATATACATAAAAGTAGTAAATAAGGACAAAGTTTAACAATCTGTAATTATTAGCCACGCCTTAAAAAATTTAAAAAAATTCAATCAAATCTAGGCAAGAACATAACTAAAAGTTAATTGTTTAAAAAAATTATATAAAAATGTAAAAGTATTTTAAATGCGTTTTTTGAATGCGTAAAAAATATATTCAAATGCATCAATATTGTTTACTAAAAGATAGCTGCAAACTTCAATATTTTGAATATCTTGATATTTATTCATTCATTTTTCTATTCATCTTTTTGTGAGTTAGTTTTAAATGCAGTTTGTTTTAACTTTAGTTGTGTTATAAAAATGATATGTTTTTATTGTCACAGATTATTTTTTGATAATTTAATCTTGAATAACAGCACCAAGTAACAAAACAGGAGATAGTAGAATGAAGTTAAATTTTTATTGAATGTCTGACCTGCATCAAAGAAAATTATTTAAGAAGCCCTAATCAATATTGCTGTAGCAATTAATTTGAATTTTGTAACACAAAAACAACTTTAAAAGTATGGAACTCTTTCATACAGGTTTTAATTACAAAAGATTTTTTTTATAATTACTCCCTCTCTAGCTTGGAGCTATTACTTCAGTGCAACTTAAAAACTTTTCAAATTAAACAAAAAAACTTCACAAAGAAAAAGAGTTACTTATTAAATTTTCTTATATGAAAATAGGAAGAAATATGAAACAAAATAATATTTATAATTAATTGTTTTAATAAAAAAGCAAACTCAATTTAAAAAAAGTCAAATACAACATTCTTTTTAACAATTTTTCTAGAAAACATTACGATGCTTGAATAAATAAATATCAGAAAAACAACCGTTGTTGTCGATTGTATTTATGACATAATACAAAACATTACAGTGTAGCTAACACAACTATTTACTAAAATGTAATTATTTATCATAATTATTTTATTTTCCACTAAATACCAAATTACGTGACTTTTGTCCAACACTTCTGTGAAGCCAAAACCAATAAATTAATTGCACATAAATTGTTTTTTAAAATTACCACCAAAAGGCAAACTTAATTAAATCGAATTTTTTTTAATGTGTTTGCTTTTATTTTTTATGTTTTCTTTTTTTTTTTTCTTTTTCTCAATTTTAATTATTTTATTATTTATTTTTTAGTATACAAACGTTTACTGAAATAGGTAAGACATTCAAGGAGTTTACATACATGGATTAAAATAAGTAGAACATGTGAATAGTGTACTAAACTAGTCTAAAAAAACTTTCTGGTCTTATTTTTTAATTTTTATTATGTCAATAAAATATGGTAAAACTTTTGTTCAACTTTTACAGGTCCTATATATATATATATATATATATATATATATATATATATATATATATATATATATATATATATATATATATATATATATATATATATATATAAAAACCAAAACCCTCATGCAATGTAGGAGCACTCCTTGCATGTTCTACCTATTTTAAGACAGCAGTTTAAAATTGAGTCATTAGCAAAAAGAGCTACTTTAGATGTAAGGTTGTCAGGAAGATCATTAATGTAGATAAGAAACAAAATAGGACCAAGGATAGAACCTTGAGGTACCCCAAAAGTTACTGGACATATAGAGCAGTGGCCTTCAAGGATGACTTTAATAAAGCAGTTAAAAAGAAACAATTTGATCATCTCAAAAACATTCTCAGATACACCCTATGAAACAAGCTTATGGAGAAGACCAAACTGCCAAACTTTGTCAAAACCCTTAGATAAGTTAGTTAAGAGCTTACTTAGAATTCTTTACTAATTAATTAGTAAATTGGATATCTAAACAACAATCATATGTTGTTAAGATATCTAAATTATTTTTAGATAATTAAGTTGTTTATAGAGTAATTTTATTTTGTGATGTTTGATCCCCACCACGTCCTTGGTAGTACCATGCTCAACTTGTTTCTCAGCGCAGCGCCCTTTACAATTAATTTAAGTAAAACAACACAAAATAAAATTATTTTAAAAACAACATTATGGAATAAAAGTATTAGTACATTCAGCTTTTAAATTAAAGCTTATAAACATTATCTTAAGAATAAACAATATTGCCTGTAAACAACGTTAAAATAAACAATTTCCCAAAAAAATTCTAAGTAATCCATAGAGTTTAGTTTATTTAATATTTAATTATTATCATAATGCAGGATAAAAAATATTAAAATGCCATCGGTTGGAAAATCAGTAAATTATTAAAAAAAGATTGATGCCGATACCGATTCTGATTGTGCAAAAAGGGGCCAATTAGGCCAATGCCAATTAATCGGTACATCACTAAAAAGCATATGAAATAAGCTAAATTTTAATTATATCTCAGTACTATTTTCACAGTGCAATATTTTGAAATTTATTTGTTAAGTGAAAAACTTTAAAAATATATTTTATTGTTTTTCTGTGATATAATTCTATGAATTAGTTAAACAATTTTTGATTATATTTTGTAAAAGCATGTTTTATTTTTTTGAAGTAACAAATCGTACAATACTAGATTTTGGACTTGTCCACGTCAAAAAACTTAGTTACTCTTGTGCCGACAATTATATCAGAAAACAACAATGATAAAGATGAAAATAAGCCTTCTACTAATCTATCTACTTTAACAGATACTTTGAAAACTTCTGTTAGAGAAATTGATTTTGAAGACTCACTTGAATGCCATTTGGATGTTTCCAAAGAATCTGCAGGCAACTTATTAAATAAACAAAATAATTTGTTAGATGACAACTTTTCAGCAATTCCAAAAACAATTTTACTTAGTAACAAATATTTGCATGACAAGATAGCTTCCAACATCAAAAGAAGGAGGCCTTTACAGGGAATTCAAGGAAAGTTAGCATCTACTGAAAATGAAAGTCATTATGAGGTAAATTAATTAATTTCAATAAAACAACTTTTTTTTTTACTGATTAATGAAAAAATAGTATTAAATTATATATAAAAAAAATTGCAAGCTGGCAAAGTTGTCCATCAGCAAGATCCATGCTCTTTTTCCTGTATTTCTATAAGGAAAAGTGTTAACAAATGAGTTGTTAATAAACCACTCTGATAGACTTAAAAAATATACAAATATATATTAATTTACTCATGTTGGAAACAATTCTATGAATATATTTAAGATTTAAACAAAAGTAATATCAACTTCTATTTGGTCAATTCTAAAAACTACATTTTTCAAAAAAATGTAAACAATTCATGAAAATATTTTGAAATAATGAAATTTCTGAGAACAATTTGAACCCAACTGAAAAATTTATTACATTATTCGATTAAAATTACTTTATAAATTTATAAAAATACAATAAATTTTTGTTCTTACATTTTGAAGTTATATTTATAAAATTTTTTATTTAATTATTTTTGATATTTATTATTAGTAATAATTATAATTCTTATTAATAATAGTAATAATTATTATTAATAATTTTTTTCTTGAATCTGTACTTAACTTTTTGTCATTTTTTTTAAATTTGCACCAATTAATTACCACACAATTACTTCATTAAAAATTGTATTTTGTTTTTTTAAGTCTTTTTATTTTTCATTGTTATAATTTTTATTAATTTAATATTTTATTAATTTAATTAATTTTTATTAATTTAATATTTATATTAAAATTTAATAAAGCATTTATTGTAAATTGGTGTTCTTTTAGATTTAGTAAATCTTCCTAATTTGTTCTTTAAGTACTTTGTAAAATACACAAGCATATATATATATATATATATATATATATATATATATATATATATATATATATATATATATATATATATATATATAATATATATATGTACACACACACATATATATGTATATATATATATATATATGAATTAAAACATATATATGTATATATATATATATATATATATATATTATATATATATATATTTCATGTATATATATATATTTCAATACATATATATAGGTATATATATATGTATTAAAATATAAATATATATATATATGCGGTTTTTAAAAATATTATTACACAAAAGTTACACTTAGTGAAAAAAACAATTTTGCCATTGTGAGGCACAACCGCACCCTCACAAAAATTGTTGGGGTACACTTTTCTTGGTACATTTTTATGTATGTATGTATGTATGTATGTATGTATGTATGCATGTATGCATGTATGCATGTATGCGTGTATGCATGTATGCATGTATGCATGTATGCATGTATGCATGTATGCATGTATGCATGTATGCATGTATGCATGTATGCATGTATGTATGTATGTATGTATGTATGTATGTATGTATGTATGTATGTATGTATGTATGTATTGAAACTTGAACGCTTTGCAGGACCCTAATATACTGACATCTGTATATAACACAATATTTTTTTCATAAATTTTTTGATTTATTTGTGTTCATTTATATTTTGTATCAGATATTGAACTAATTGAAACATGCCAATAATGATTGTGATACCTATATATATATACATATATATATATATATATATATATATATATATATATATATATATATATATATATATATATATATATATATATATATATATATATATATATATATATATATATATATATATATATATGGTTCTATAGATTGTTGCATTTGGGAAGTACGGAAGGAAAAAAATGATTCTTACGCCAACACATATGTCACTTTTAATTACTTTTGACTTTTGTCCAACATTTGCATGTTGTCAGAAAGTTAAAACCATTAATTTAATTACAAATTAATCGTTTTTAAAAAAAACCGCAAAAACGCAAATTTAAATGACCAGAATGTTTTTAAAAACATTCTGAATGTTTTTAACAATATAAACAATGTTTTTATTTTTATTTTTTTTATTAAAATGTTTTCATTTTTATTCTTTTTAATAAAATGTTTTTATTATTATTTTTTTTACTGTAAATCATACGCAAAGTGTTGCTACATCGACTATCTTATAGCCTGATTTGCAACAAAGTGCTGCTACATCGACTGACAAATAGCCTGACCTGTAATGGAGTGCTGCTATATCGACTGACAAATAGCCTGACTCGCAACAGAGTGCTGCTACATCTACTATCTTTTAGCCTGACTCGCAAGGGAGTGCTGCTACATCGACTGAGGGTTTGGTTGGGGCAGGCAGTCTATCAATTAATAAAAAAAATTCCGGTCTTAAATTTTAAATTTTACTTTTGTCAACAAAATACGGAAACAACTTTCTGACAACATATAAGAGTTCTTTATATATATATATATATATATATATATATATATATATATATATATATATATATATATATATATATATATATATATATATATATATATATATATATATATATATATATATATATATATATATATATATATATATGTATATGGATATTAATATTCTTACAAGACTTTTCAAGACTTTTGCGAAATAAAAAATATTCATTTTTTTGAAATTTGAAAGCAGGATAAGTAGTATTTTGTTAATAAATTTGATTTTGTTTCACTATTGCATTGGAACTAGTTTTAGTTGGTTTCATAAATTTTTATCTATGATGGAGAAACTTATGTTTTAACTTTTTTACATAATGTAAAAAAGTTAAAACATAAAATTAGTTTTTTATTTAACACTTTTGAGGAAAGAAAAAATGAATTCTTAAAACAAAAAACATTGTGAAACTATTTTATATTCCTTCCAAATTAATAAAATAATCTTAATAAGCTCTGGGATAGGGAGCAAAGAAACTTAAAGTTTACTAATTGTCTTCCTTCCTCCCTCCTTCCTGTTTATTTGGCAGGTCAGAGTAAGTATTATTTGAATTTTTAAAATTGTTTTTGGCTCTAATTATTTGTTAAAAACTGATCAGCTTAATGATGACCAATTAATTAAATCATTAAATATAAAATATTCAAATTTTTAGTTGATTGAGTTGCTAAAGTCCAATAAAAATTTCAATTTTATTTGAGGTGAAAATTAACTTGGTTCAGAGTTGTAAATTAATGTTTGCTTCATCTTTTGCATCTCAAATTATACCAAACTATATTTTTATTGCATAAAATAGCAATACAAACACAAATTATTCCCTTCGTCACTGCACAAATTTTAGATTAATAAAATTGTACAGAAATGTTTTTTACATATATTTTGGGTTTATGTCTGGTGGTTCAAATATATTCCATAATATTGCAAATTTCTATCCTAATAAAATAAAGCATTTTACAATAAATAACAAAAAAAATTACACTATTTAGAATATATATGCATTAAATTTGTTACAATAAATAACAATAATAAAATTAAGTTAAAAAAAAAATATTATTATTGTTAAATTATTATTATTATTATGGGAGACCAAGGAAACTTAAGACACAAGGAGAAAATGAGTAATAGGAAATCTTTTACCTTGGTAAAATTAGAACAATGTTGTCTATGGTTGATATGTTCGTAGACATACAAACTTAGCTTTAAAACACTAAAGTAATAGTTTTTTGCAAAAAAACAGATTTTAGAATCATTTAAATCCTAGATATCATCTAGCATTGTCAGAGATAATGCTTTTTTTTTTTGAACAAACGGTTGGCTGAGCACATTTGAAAATGTTAGCATTTATAATCTATAAATGAATTTGAAACAATTCTCAAGACTTTTTCTATACCTTCCATTGGGGGAGACTTCAGACACTGTCTAAAGTTTCCTCCAATGCTATTGTAGTAGTTGCTACATAACAATTCCCTAAAGACAATTAATAAAGTTTTATAAACTTCTATTTGCACAATCATTGAGTAAAGGTTTATCTATAATAGCCACAGATACTCCAGAAAAGACTTGCAGGTTCAATAAAAAAGAGTATGGTGAATAAACTTACAAAAAAGACAATCAAGATAAAGGTTCTATAGGAAAAACCTCTAAAAAACCAATTCTTTCATAAGCATCGTCGTTTGAATCAATATATCTACCTTATAACCTTGATGACAATAGATTCGATGACATCCATATTAATACTTTTGTTGTGTCAGAATTAAGATTTATATTTTATAAGATCTATGGATGTAAAAAAAAATCAGGTTATAACCTACAGCAAAGTTGTTAAAAAAACTGAAAGTGTTTATGATTTAAAAAAAAAAAAATGTCTTCCCATAGATTTTATTTTTTTAAGTTTTGAAAGAGTTCCAAAAGATTGAAATGCAAGAAAAAAATCCGAAGTTTTTAGAGCATGCAGGGTAAAAAAACTTTGCTGAATGATGAGTCAAGCGAGAATGAGTTATGGTTGATGAAACAAGAAATGATAACTACTTTGAATACCATGACATTATTGTACGATAGTAATTTAAGAAAAGAGAAAGAAATGCAACTTTATGACAATGAGAGAGAGATTCATGCTTGATAGATAAAGCTGGTCCAACTGCACTTACAATACATTTTTGGTCCTTGTATGCATGTATAAATGAATTATGAGTGCAAGAGCAGCAAAAAGCTCTCCTAAAATGAACATTAGCTTCAGCTTCTTAGGAGAGCTTTTGGTTTTTGTGAGAGTTATCTGTTTGTTTATTAAAAAATTTGGTTATTAATTACAAAATTTTGGTTTAATACTTGTTACTAGCCCAGGGCGCAACAAATTGTTTTTTTTTTGATGAACGTTGATGTTTGTATCTTTTTTTAATGATGAATGTCTAATTTAAGAGATATATGTCATATAAGAGAGTTTTATTTTCAAATAATTTTTATTCTAGTTAATAAGTTACTAGATATATCAATCATGCTTATTGAGTTTAATTAATTTTTATTTCTTCAAAGCAATTTTTTACGCATTTGTAAAGGACGTGCAATTTAATGAGTTAATATGCAATGACCTAATGATTATAAATTGTTATCCATTGAAACTAAATAATGAATTTTTCTCAATTTAGTTTGCTAAATTTCTTTACAAATTAAAAAAACATACAAACTTGAAGAAATTAAAATAAAAGAAGCTAAAAATAAAATAAAAGTTGTTTTAACATTTCTTGTTTAAAACTTTTAAAAATAATATTATATTTATATATCTATATATATAATATATCGTAATAATATATCATATCATAATAATATCGTATTTAATAATAAGTTAATAAAAATATCATATTATTAGCGTTGTTAAACATACAATAAAAAATAAAAAATATAATAAACATATTAATTCTATTGATTTCAGCAAAACTTAAACTTATTCTTTTCAACAATTTAAAAGTGTTTTTAATATGCAAATAAACATTACTTTACTTATAGAAAAATAAGAAAATTAAAAAAAAAAGCTTGTTTTTTTTAAATTAATTGCAAGTGCATTTGTTTTAAGTAAAATTTTGCATGCTTTTGTTAATGCATGCAAAAACCATGCTAAAACAAAATTACTATCTTTGATAGACTTAGTTATTTTACTTAATAGTGTATATACATATTATAGTGTTAATAGTAGCATGGTTTCTTTTAAAGTCATTAAGAATGCATTTAAATTTTAGCAACTAATTGTTTTTTATTATAAATAAAAAACAATCAGTTGCATAATTAATTGGGAAAAAATTTCAGAAGTAATGCATGTGTTTTTTAAAACTTTAAGCAAACGTCAACGTTTGCATATGCAAAAATATGTGACATTCATTTTTCTGTCTTTTTTTTAACAAAAGTTTAAACTTTTGTAGATTTGTCATGCCACATCAAGCATACATTTCTTATGTTAATATTACAAGAACATACACATAAAAAGTGTCATTTATTGAAGCATAAAAAAATTCTTTAGATGAGCATTGTTTTTACTGGTTTTAAAAAAAGTTTTATATTTTTTTATTTTAATAGAATGCAGGCATTTTAAGAATTGTTTAAAATAATTATTGTGTTTATTGTGACTGTTTTAATGAATTGTTTTAAGTAATTATTGAAATGTTTTATTAATTTAGTTACAATGATAATTATACTTTTGTGAGAAGAAATTAAACTTTTGTAAGCCATAATTTGCTCTTGTAAACTGTTTTACGGGAGTGTGGATGAGATCAAAAGCTAAAGCTCTCGCTTCCCACCGAGGCCTGTATATATATATATATATATTTTTTATTTTTTAAACATTTTTACTTCCAACAAAGCTGCAAGCAACCACTATTAGAGTTGGAAGTTACTGGAAGAGAAAAGATGAAGTTTATAAAGCAAGATAACGATTAAAGAATGACTTAAAAGATTGAAAGTTATATGAATCAGGAAAACAAGATGAATGGAACGAGTTCCAAAGAATGATGTTCAAATGATTTCAAAGAATGATGTTCGAGGAAAAAAACTAGGCAAATAGGAATATTTGGAGGGTTTAGGAACAGCCACAGTAAAAGGATGAGATGAGTAACCCAAAAATAAATTTTAGTAGATGGCACAAGAGACTCTTTAGAGCAGCGCCCATTATAGTACTTATAGAAAAGAGAAAGAGAAGCAACATTATGACAATGTGACAATGGTTGAAAGCTGGCTGCAAGAGCAGGTCCAATTATGTTTACAATGCGTTTTTGCATCTTATCTAAATAAGAAAAGGCATCAAGCTCAAATGCCCCCACCAAGCAATCAGAGAATCAAAGAGATTTATAAGAATTAATGAAGAATTTGCATTCGTGGACTATATGGATGAAGTGCTCGCATTGTTAGTTTCTTCAGAAGAAAAGAGATCTCATTTTAAGGACATGATCTATTTTTGCAATTTGGTGCAAGAGCAATTTGGATGAGTACCAATTGTAATCTTGCAGTCACACATCCTTATATGACAATGCAAATAATACTATGTAAATATACTAAATAATACTATGTTTTGACTATTAACATGTTTTGAAATTTTTGAAATATTAAAAAATGAGCTGAAAAAACTTCTTTTGACTAAACATAAGAGAAAATAAAAATAAATTAACTAGAACTACATATAAATATCAAAAATAAAACACAAAAAATAAACATATAAACAGCGAAAATAAAATCTAAAAAATTAAAGAACTAAGATTATTTAATTACGTTAATTGCAAATTACAAAACTTTATTTATCTTTACCAGAAAGTTTATTAAAAAGATTTGTTGTCTAAAAAAGTCATCGTTTATAAAATCAAAATAAATTTGTTTAAAAAATATATCGTTTATTATAAAAAATGCATACTTGTATAATTTATATAACATAATTAAAAAAACTCATTATCAGTAATTTATATATATATATATATATATATATATATATATATATATTATAACAAATGATATATTTTAAAAAAAATTTAATTTGATTTTATAAACGATGACTTTTTTAAACAACAAATCTTTTTAATAATATTTCTATAAGAATCATTAAAGTATACTTAAAATACACTTAAAAAGATAAAAAAAATTTGTTAAAGAAAAAATGAACTAATGGGTATTAATTTTTTATCTTTAAAAAATGATTTTTTATCAATTTTATAAACAACTACTTTAAACAAACAATTGTTTCTTTAATAAACTTTTTAATAAAAAGTTTTTAATAAAAATGATAAAAAATCATTTCAATAAAATTTATTGAAATGATTTTTTATCATTCTAATAAAAAATATTCTTTTTTCCATCTTATATTTATATGGAAACTATTTTTAAATAAGTAACAAATAATATTATAAAAAACATTTGCATATATAAAAAATTTGAAGTTTTGTAATTTGTAATTAACGTAATTAAATAATCTTAGTTCTTTAATTTTTTAGATTTTATTTTCGCTGTTTATATGTTTATTTTTTGTGTTTTATTTTTGATATTTATATGTAGTTCTAGTTAATTTATTTTTATTTTCTCTTATGTTTAGTCAAAAGAAGTTTTTTCAGCTCATTTTTTAATATTTCAAAAATTTTAAAACATTTTAATAGTCAAAACATAGTATTATTTAGTATATTTACATAGTATTATTTGCATGGTCATATAAAGACGTGCGATTGCAAGACTACAATTGGTGCTCATCCAAATTGCAAAAATAGATCATGTCTCTTGCACCAAATTGCAAAAATAGATCATGTCCTTAAAATGAGATTTCTTTTCTTCTGAAGAAACTAACAATGCAAGCACTTCATCCATATAGTCCACGAATGTAATTTCTTCATTAATTCTTAAAAATCTCTTTGATTCTCTGATTGCTTGGGGGGGGGGGGCATTTGAGCTTAAAAAGGATCTCACTTCTACTACAACTTGGGGCTCTCTGTGGTTGGTGAACTTAAACTCAAATAAAACTCAACTTTTTTCAGCTAATCCTTATTACAAGAGTCTAGATCTTCCTATAATTATGAATGGTAATGTATTTGATGACATTTTAGTAACCGTTGCACAAACATTTATCAGCGGTTCAGATAAAAATACCAATCTAAGTAATAATCACAATTAGTATAAAAAAGTTTACATGTGGAAATAGACTTTAAAATATGTGAAATAATTGACTTAATATGACCTGTATAATGTGGGTCTTGGTAAGTCTATTCCGTACTGATCATTACTCATTCTTTATATAATCTTTTTTTTTTTAATACAGCTTTTAATGCAAAAACTTTTAGCAAGTGGTAGAAAATAAAACTTTTTTTTCAAACCATCTGCAGTTTATTAGGATCCTAGCCCTATTAATTGAAGAAAATAAATGTTTAAATGTAAAATCTTTTTTCTTATAAGAAAGAAAGTTTTCTCTTTAATGTGTATTAAACGCGTTGACTTACTAATTACCTAAGAACTAATTACCTAAGCGTATTAATAACGAGATATATAAGCGTCTCTATCATGATATATGCGCGAAAAATTTCTTCTGATGTTTTAATGCTTTCAGAAATTTGAGGCTTTTCAAAAAATTCTCTTCCTTATGTTATAGTATACCATATCTTTATTTATGTTATGTATATATTTATAGAACTTTAAAAATGTTTTATATTGTATTTTAAAAAATTAGAAAAATTAAAAAGAAAAAATTAAATGATCAAGCAAAAAGATTTTCAACCCCCATTATGTACTTTAGAAGCGTGGCAAGCTAACCTCTTTGGCCACTAAGACATATTATGCTAAAGTATTTTAACATTATTTAATAAACAAGAGACAGTATAACTTTATAAAATGACAAATAAATGCTACTAATCAAAATTAAGTAGATATTGCCCCAATGCAATTTTCAACTAAAAATTAAACTGTAAAACTTGATATAATTTACATAAAAATTACACAATTTGAAGTTTACATTAGTAAGATACTTACTAAAGAAGTGTGACTCTTTCTTGCCATTAACTTAGGTGTAATGGCTGCCATGGGTTCTGTACAAACACGCTCAAATGAGCATTAAATTGTGCATAATATAATATGATGATTTGTAAAGATAAAAGTTGTTATTATTTTTAATGTATACTTAAAAATCTTTTTTATTTAGCACATTTTTGGTATGTAAAAGTTCATTGTTAAATATTCAAAATAAAGTATTATTTGCATGGCCATATAATGACATGCAATTGCACATCTTTAAAAAAATTGTTACTTTAAAAAAATATTAACTTGAAAAAATTTATTAAATAAACCCAATTAGAGTAAAAACTGTAAAAAGTCTTCCTGGTCTCTCCTATATGAAATGCATACAGTTTCATTTATTTGAATTTCACATCATTGTACAATAAAATTTTTGCATTGTTGTATGCCAAAACAACACAAACAAGTTTCTTATTGTGGAACTCATGTTGATTGTATTTGGGTAATCTGTACTTTAAAATCTTTTAAAATTTTGAATGAAGACGCTCACTGGTGAATCCGAGAGCATCATCTTTCTCCATAGAAAATATATTAGGCTGAATAAAGTATAAACTTTTTTTAACGTAGTTAATAGTTTTAAAGCACAAAAAAACTGTTAAAAATTTTTTATATCAGTATCGAAACAATTTGCTAAATTCTTTCCAAATTCAGACTGGTATACCACATCAAGAGCATCACAATTACGTCACAAAACCCATGAAATTATTAGGAAGATTTTTTCTTAGTTCTTTAAATAGTTTATAGTTATAATGAGTATAAAATAAAATATTAATATTTAAATTCTTCTTTATAATACTTTGCTTTTAAAAAGCTATGTTTTTACAAAAAGATGTCCATTTTTTAGCTGCTATGAACTTATTCATTCCAGATAATGTTAACAAAGCCAAATAATTAGTAAAATATAAAAGATCTATCGCTTATATTTATATTGATAATTCATACAATGCAATATAATAGTTTTAGAGTTTTAACAAACAAAAAATTTTCCATGTCAACACTCTTATTGCAAAAACAACAGGGATGTTTAACATTCAACATGTAAAGCAAAAATTAGCATGACGCACAACAATCTAATAAATGTTAAAATCAAATATTTTTAGTTTAATGTGATTTTGTAGTCCCAGAATTATGTTAAGCAGCTTTGAATCAACAGATTGTTTATAAGATATCTCTGATAAACCAAGTTTTTTCCATATTTATTCACAATTAGAGTGACATTCTTCTTTACTTAAAACAATTTCAATTAATAATATTTTTTTACTGATTTTTCTTTTGCTAAATCAGGATCAATACTCTGTTATTTAAGCAAAATTTACAACTCTCACTAACTCTTTGTTATTTAAATGCCATTGTAATTTTGTATTATAAGTAATCGGTTTGAAAAATTGCATTATATCTACTTGTGCCTGTAAGCAAAAGTTTCATTTTAAATGCACATCTTTTTTATTGTGGGTTAGAATTTGTTTGACTTCCAGACCCACTTAAAATCTACAACATCCACCATCAGCAAACACCTAAAACTGATTTTTAAATTAAAAAAAAAATTGTGTGACAATGCATTGTCAAATTTTTTTTTTAATTTAAATTTTTGAATTATTAAACCATTATGTAAAACTACCATTATGATGTTGAATTTTCCTTATGTCAATGTTTTACTATTGAAATTCTGAAATATTTTTTATACAGGTCTAAATAAAAAATTGCTACCATTTTGTAAATCAGTTTTGTCCTTTTATTTCTCATTTAAATTATATCGCTAACTAAACCATCAAGATTTAAAAAAAGTTACAGAACAAAACAAAATGAAACAATTTTTTAATTTATAGTAAACTATAATTAATATGATGGGTACCTACATCAAGAATTAACATGATGGATCTTATCTAGATCCAGTTTATTTTATAGTTGATTTAAACTCATATAAATAAATGAGTTTTTAAAATTAGGATTGAGCTTCAAGATATATTTAATTTTGAAGGACATACCTTTAGAAATGGACAATTATGTTCCACAAGTTGCTGAAGTGGTTTTATTTTATTAGGCAAGTTTCTCTTAAAGGACTTTTGCTGCAAATTTAAAAATTTGCAGCAAAAGTAAAATGTTAATTTGATACTTGCGCCCGGGCTGGGCATTTGTGTTGTCTTAAAATTTCAACAAAATGGTTGCAAATCTTCAAAAAGATTTTTGGAATGCAGGTAGTTTTAATCTAAATCAATGAATGGTTTTTATTATGATAAAATCTTTAATAGAAGTTTTGTGCTTTTTTGATTTTGCAACTGAATATATCAGCAAATCCTATTCTCCTAGTCATAGTCTCAATAACCACACCTGTTAGAGCAATTTTTATAAATTTAGAAGCATCTAGTTTGTGGAAGAGTATAACTATTTTACATTATGAGCATTGACATATGTAAAATGATTATGTAATAAAGTTATAAACACTAGAGGTTTTTAAATTTATGTAAGTTATGCATTTTAGAATTTTTGTTTTTGTTTGTTTTCTGTTAACACCAGACGTAAAGCCAATAATATATGTAAACAATTTTTCTGTACAATTTTTTTCAATCTAAAGTTCAATCAAAGTTCAGCAATTCAGTGTATTGTATTAAAACATTTATGTTGGAAATTATAATAACCAAAAAAATAAAGTTAATCATCTTTGGCAGAAAATCTGTTATGGTCAATATAATATACATTCAATAATTTCAAAATTTTACATAACAATCAAATAAAGTATATTTTTTACATAACATGTAGAAATAAAAATAGAGCGCATACAAAAATAAAAATAGTTTTAAATTTTAAAGTTTTTAAGATAAAAAAATTCAGAATGCATTACAAATCTCGGCAAGTGTATTTTGTTGCAGAGTCATATATTGAAATAAAGATTCTTACTTAACAATCTGTCTGAATGTAATTTTTTCTTTACACTTTCTGCATTTAATAGCTTTACTTCTTTTTCCTGCATGTTATGTAAGTTGTTCTTCCCCTTCAGCTTTTTCATTTTCAGCAGAGTTTAGTGTCCTCATTGAGAGGTTGGTTTTTTACTTTTCTGCATTTTTTTTTAGCTTATTTGAGTTGCTATACTTCTAATCTTTTTTTAAGATAAATTGTAACATTGTTGCAACATTGTACATTGTTTTTTGTTCTATTTTAGCTTAAAACTTTTGGAATATTAGACTTCTCTCTTTTTTTTACATGAGGCTGTCTTTTTGCTTTAAAAATCAATTTCTTTTTTTTTGTTTTTTTTTTTTGTTTTTTGTTTTTTGTTTTCCCTTGTTTTGGTTTATGCTTGTCAAACCTTGAAGCTTTTGTTGTTGGTTCAGAAAATAATGGTAAAGGGATTGAAGGCATTATATTGAAAGCCAGTAATAGCATGTAAAAGTGGAAAAAAAAGTTCACTTCTTTAAACAATCGAGAAAAATTTTATTTTTCTAAATTCTTGCATTTTGCATCTTTTTAATACTTGATACAAACTGCTATATTTGTTTAACATGCAATAAATGCCTCTGTCTTATGTCTGAATAATATAGAATCCCTCTGTCTTATGTCTGAATAATATAGAATGCCTCTGTCCTATGTTTGAATAATATAGAATGAATGAGCTGGTAAACAAATAGAATTTATATTCTTTTTATGGAATACCATTTCTACTATCAAACATTAATGGTTATTAATTATTATTAATCATTACATGAATTGTATGATCTAGATGTAAAATATACCACTAGTTGCTTGGCATTCATGTATCAAAGGAAGTGTATACACTCCCTTTAAACAATGATGTAAAAAAGTATGCAATATATAATTCAAAAAAGTTGTAAAGTGCTCCATTTAATTTATAAATTTTCAAAATCTGGCAGGAAGCTTGAAATGAAGTAATATAATAAAATACTTGTGTTGTATCTCTATATTTTTTTTTGCCATTTCCAAAAAGATACATATATTTATAAAGTCATTAATTGGCTCTGTACAAAAGAAAAAACAAAATTAAAGATAATCTGAACAGAACAAACTAAATATGAAACCAAAAAGAACAAACTAAATATGAAACTGAACAGAACAAACTAAATATGAAACTGAAAAAAAATCAGAGTAAAGAAGCAAGTTGAAACTAAAAAGAGACAAAGTAAAGTGAAACAAAAAAAGATGGAACTGAGTGCAACTAAATGAGAGAGGGCAAAACAGAATGCAACTGTCAAAAACTACTATTAAAACCCTTTTAATAATAGTTTTTTTAATATCTCTATTATCCTATTTAAAATTTTATTTAAGTATCAAAAAAGTGCAAATGGTGAAAGTCTGCACTTGAAACAATCAGGGAGGCCAGCTTGCTTAGCCCACTAAGTCTGTTTTAGAAAGCCTTTTCACTGCACTTGCAACCTTTTACTCCTAGCAAAGTCTGTGTATAGGTTTATATGTATATAATTGTTTTGTTATAATTATTGCACAAATAAATTTTAACTATTAATACTATTCTCCTTAATGTTAGGACAACTTTTCTTTACCAACAATGGTATTAGCTCCTGTTATATCAATAAATATGTCAGATAGTTACTTATCAGAAGTTAAGGAGTCTTTAACATATACTTCAATAAAAACCGACCTGGAATCCTCAATAGTTAGTCTGCCTAATACAAAAGTAGATACATCATTTGTAAATTTTAGTTCTGAAAAGTTTGATTTGGAACAGATATATGTTGAAGAGTGCCATCTTAGTAGTCAAATTAACTCGAATGGTATAAAGTTTTAGATATAAAGTATAAGAAAAAAATATTTTATTTGCAAGTCAGTAGTTTTTATCTATGTTTTTTAGAAAATTTATCAAATGCACATGACAATTTGTCAAAAAGTAATAGTCTTATTACAAAAAGATCATTGCCTACAAGAGATCTGGAAAAAAATCTGAATGACAAGGTATAATTTTATAATTTATTTAGTCAATGTATTAATAATTTAAATTTAAATGGTTTATGCTGAAAAAAGATAAAATAACTTCATTATGTTTTTATAAAAAAGGATGAAGATGTTTTGGGTCTATCTATGCATGCTATTTCAATGCCAAATCTTCGTGAATCTCTAGAAATTCATGACTTTGTGAACTTTGAAATGTCGTCACCATTCAATGCAATGTCACCAAAACATGGTTTCTTTAAAGTTTTCAAAAAGAACAAGAAAGCTCAAAGTAGTTTAAACTTATATCATTGATTTATTTATAAAATTTACATAATCAATTTGTTAATAAGATCTCCTCAATTAATAAATATCTCCTTATTTTAAAAATCAGGCTATGAAATCAAAAGATATTCATTGAAAAATTTAGTTTATTACTAGTATAATTTATAAAAACTATTCATATAATCTGTTGATTATAGATTATATTGTTATAAGGGGTCACAAGTCTAATTTATTTAGACTTGTGCATCAAATGTTCTATCTAGTATATAATGAATCTGTTTTTAAAGGTAGAATCAGTTAATATTTTTGGTATTAGTAACAGAATCTATTTTCTTGTATTTAATATTACTATTTTTTTTAGTTACAACAATTCAGTTCTATTTTTTAATAAGAGAATTTTCTAGAACTAGCTCTTTTAAAACATATTGATAATTTATTTTTTCAAATAAATAATAATTTAAATGTACAATTATCAAGTTTATATTTCGACAAATGAATAAGAAAAAGTAAAATATGGTTATTTGCTTTCATCAGCATTAAAAACTTCAAAATTTATAGCCTGTTTTTTGACCATTTTTCATTCAGTTGAGTGGAATAGTAAATAATTGAATGTCAGATGCCCACTGTCAACAGTGGGTATCTGACATTCAATTATTTTTTCATTGATTTTTGAGCCATTCAGATATTAGTGTCTTCATGTAAAGCTAGTATAAGTTAAAAATTGGATGTTATATTTAATAAAATATATTAATTTTTTTTTCTTATAGAATTATCTATGTCAACAAATCAGTTATCAACAGATCCTATAGAAAAAGTAAATTTTAGATTTTAAATAAGTTAAATTTACCATTTTTTTTTTTATTTTTACAAATTTTAATATACAATCAAGTTATTATTGGCTACAAGAGATCTACACAGTTGAAGTTCTACAGCCTGGTCCTTTATTACTTTATTCCAACTTATCTCAGTTTTTTTAATGATCTTTGATCTTCTTTAGCTTTTTTTTTTTTTTTTTTTAAAAAAAAATTATTAAAAAAATCTTCCTAAACAGTGGTTAAGAGAGGAAATGTATTTTTGTGAAAAGGGCATAAAGTTAGGTATTTATGTGAAAAGGGCATAAAATTGGATATTTTTGTGAAAAGGGCATAAAATTGGGTATTTTTGTGAAAAGGGCATAAAGTTGGGTATTTATGTGAAAAGGGCAGAAAATAGGATATTTTTGTGAAAAGGGCATAAAATTGAGTATTTTTGTGAAAAGGGCATAAAATTGGGTATTTTTGTGAAAAGGGCATAAAATTGGGTACTTTTGTGAAAAGGGCATAAAATTGGAATCATAAAAATGAATTAATTTTAGTATACTATTTCAATATTGGATTTTTAGAATTATAGATTGACCTCTGGCGTAAATAAAATTAAAAATTTTACATCAGATTGTTCAAATTCAAAATTATTCTGGAAAATCTGGTTATTTTTTAATGTAATTGGAAACCATTTAGGTTTAATTTATTAAATTGGACATCAAATGTAAAAATAAAAATAAACAAATGAAAGTAATATAAAATGAGAGTTAATTTAATGTAATGTTATATAACAGCTTATACTCTATCTGATTTTGTTTTAACAGGTTCACAATCTGTCCTGATATTAAATGAGTCATATACTTACAGTGCAATTATTATTAAATGTGTAACTAAACACTGAACTATTTAACATGGGAATGAGAAAACTTCCTTCAATTCTCAATCAAACAACAAGAATTTGACTGGTTAAAAAAAGTTTTGACCAAAATTAAACACTGCTGGAAAAACACTGCAAAATTTTTTTTAACTTTTAGTTGTCAAATTTGCAACTTAAAAAAGAAAAAATAAAGAACAAAAACAAGTTATTCAATGAAGAAATTTGGGAAATTTAACTAACAAAATGCTGTTGAACAAAGATTATACCTACAAACATTTGTCAAACTTGGAATTGAAAGGTCATTTTCAAAAATGAGCTTGACCATTATTAAGGAAATTGGCAAGAGCTGTAAAATGAGCAGTCCTCAACAATAAAAAAATGTCACAGAATATAGATAGGGTTAACATCTCAAGACACAGGTGTCAAGTGTCTTATTTAAGTAAATGATTTGGCATTTTACATTTAATGTGATGAAAATTATAAAAATTATCAATATTGTTTGTGGAATTCAGTCCCATTCAGTAAGCAATTATTATAATTTCAAATATGAACTAAAGAAAATATATTAATGTAATAAAAATAATTATCATATAAAACTATAATAACTAGAAATATAAAAATGAAATTTTTTAAATGAAATTATTATAAAATATGTAACTAAAAGCATATTTTTTTTCATTCATTTTGATTTTATCCAAACTAAATTTTAATGTGCAAGCATTAAAATTGAAGCATGCACTTATACTTTTATTGTTTAAGAAAGTTGAATTAAAACAAGTTTGAACAAGTTAAATTAAACAAAATTTTATGTCATTTTTACAAAAATGCCCTAATATATTTTCCCTGTTGACCGCTGTTTACGAAGATATTGTTTTGAAAAAAAATTTGTGTCATTGTAATGTAAATCAAAATCCATTATAAAAAATTAAAGTCTAATCATTAAGTTTTTTTGTATTTAAAAGTGATGACTATCTTATAAATTTAACCCACTCATCAGAGGGTTTATTTTACATGGTTACCAAACATCATTTCTAAATGGGTATTATAAATGTATAAACTTTACATGATTAGGATGTAACATGATGTTAGTAAAAGAAAATGAAATAAATTAGGTAGTTTTCCAACAACAATAATCATTCCAGATTATTTATTTCCTTACTAAAAGGAAACCATCACAAGCGTGTTTGACACGAGAACCAATATTTTTCAGTTTAGTAATTACCACGTTAAAAAGCGGACAAAACTTACCAAAAAAGTATGCAATTTTTTAAATATTTAGTTTTGGTTTTTATTCTTGTTCTGGAGTAAAGTGGGAAATAGTGTTAGATGAGTCTTAAGATATTTATCAGTGATATATTTATCTTGCTTATTTATTAGTTTTTCTAGAGAATAGCTTAACAAGTAAAGATTTTTTTCTATGTATGTACTTGGTGGTTAAAGCAATATTATCCAATTTTAAGATATATAACTCAGCTTTTCTTTATCCAATCAAATTGTATGTCTGATCTAACTTAGCTCATGAGCTTTTAATTTATTTAAGGCCTAGCCTAGCTTTTTTTTTTTTTTTTTTTAAAAAAAAATGCTGAACTACTCATGTATTTCTCCAATATATAGTTAATATAGTAATTGGTTTTCTAAACTTTTATTTTCTAGAGTAATGTAAGATTGTCATTTGATATAAATGGATTACCAAAGATTAATGAAAAAGAGAATGATGGTATATATATATATATTTTTTTTGAAATGAAGATAGCCCTATATACATATATACATATATATATGTATATATATGTATACATATATATATATACATATATATATATGTATATATATATATATAAATATATATATATATATATACATATATACATATATATATATATATATATATATATATATATATATATATATATATATATATATATATATATATATATATATATATATATATATATATATATATATATATATATTATATATATATATTAGGGTGATGACTTTTATACAACCTCGTTTCCATGTATCATAATTTGATGAGCTTTCATTTAAGATTAAATAAAATATTACATTCAAGGCGAATTGATAAAAAAACCTCACACACAAAATAATTTTAAGAATTTTATTTATTAGCTTTTTAGCTAAATTTTTGAAGTCACAGTAAGCAGATACAAAATTGGCAACTGGCAACTGATAAACTTGGGTTTGGGTTGACCTTTCTCTTTGAATATTTGCTGCAGCTGAACAACAATGCCTGTCTTCTTGCCGGTATTCATGTTTGTTGTGTCAGCAACAATCATCACAACTGATCCCCACAGGTTGAACTCCTCTAACACATCCTGGAGTCCTTCTGCAATTATTTGAGCTTTCCCATCTTTCAATTTTAGCGCAGTCAACTTAATTTCTTTAGATTCATTCTTGAGGACCATGGTCTGACACTCAAAGCCCTCAATGTATTTGCCATCAAGGTGTATGCTCCACTTCTCTAGATGAAGCGTGTTCACCAAGTGTTTCTTCACCTGAGTAGCTCTCGTGTAGATAGCCATGTGGATTGCTGATTGACATGGGGTTGGGATTTTAATGCCCTCACCAGAAAGCTGGCGGCACACCACTGCTGCTTCGTGGGATGACAGCTTTGAGCATGTAACAAGACGTCTTGCAATGTCTGTTGGTTTATGCTTCCTTTTGCTCATTGATGCTGCATTGTCATCCTCCCAAGGACTGTCTGAACTGTTCTCAGATGAGTCCGTGCTACTTTCGAAACAATCAGGTAGCGCCAAGCTGGTAAGAGTGGACACAGTCGCTTGTAGAGGTTCTCATCCTCTTTGCACAACCATTCGCCTTTCATCTTGGTCATGTCAAACAGTTCATTCAATGAATCAAAGTTTTTTTTTTTTCTGCAGCATTTGTAGTCTTTCAGAAGTTTTGCTGGTTTTGCACAAATGGCCTGATTAGATACATGCAGGAAGTTCAATGTTTTGCTCCATAGGTCTTTAAGCTCCACAGCAATTAAACTCTCTCTCTATTCTTTGGCAGTGGATTCAAGAAATTTGAAGCGTCCAATGACGTGGTTTTTCAGGGGCATGCGACTCCGTTCGCTCAAGGGTGCTTCATATATTGCCATGTTGCCTCTTCTTGATGGGGCTTGAAACAGGACTAAGTTCTTTGTCCAGGTTTCCTTGTTCTTCTCCATGTTAGAAGAGCTCTTCTTGAATGACATGTTGTCTTCTACTCAGCAAATGAAATAGGAAAGGCCTTAATGTCAATATTAATTATGTAACAAATTAAAGAAACTGTTATTAAGTTTTCAATTGAACTGCTATTGTTAATATATTTTATTTCAAAAAAAGTAAATAATGATTATAGAAAATGAAAAAGGCAGACACTAATAAAATATTTTATGCTCAATTATAATTTGCAAAAGAGTTAAATGTAACTTACCAAATAATACAAGGATCTCTTTATACTTAAACTATAGAGAATGCGCAATAATTAAGATAAGGCAATAGTAATGTTGACACCAAATTTAGATAATTAAAACTAAACTACTCGCTTTGAACATACTTTTATACCAGTTTATAGCAGACTGCAAAACAGCTGAAGAAATCCCCGAACAATTACGTCACCATGATGTCCTTGTCCTGGCTGACAACGCAGAGCGTTATACAATGTTCTGGAAAATTCTATACATTTCTCTGCTACATAAATTATTGCACAAGTCGGTTTCATGACTTATGTTTTATACAGTATATATATATATATATATATATACAGTATATATATATTGTTAATACAATTACATAAAATGCTAAAATGCCTACATAAATAACATTTCAAAGTGGTTTGTGCACGACCTTTTTCAATATTTTAATGGAATAAATGTCATTTTAGTCATTAATAAGCAAAAGTTCATTCGTGCTACAGGAAATGTTTGAGAAAAAAAAATCTAAAAATCATCACCCTAATATATATAATTATATATATATATAAATATATATATATATATATATATATATATATATATATATATATATATATATATATATATATATATATATATTAGGGATATCTATTTTGTTGATCATGTTTAAATTTTGTTACAGGATATTGCATATGAATGGCACAGATGTCATATTTATATATATATATATATAAATGAAAGTTTTTTGGTGGGAATTACTCCCCAGAATGATAAAGAGCACGAGTTCTTAGCATCATGAGCAGCTAAAGATGGGGGATGTTGCAATACACTCGAAACATCTGGAAGAACTCCTCTGATTTTTGCAACTTTATGATTGTTGTGTTCATTTCTCTCCGTTGAGTATAGAATCTTTTCCATATCTTCCATGTCCTTGTAATGGCCATTGTCAGAAGAGACTAACAATATTACAAAATAGATCCATGTACCCAGTATGATTTTCCCATTATTTTACAACAACTTTAGCTACAGATTCAAAGTATAGTGGAATATGAGTAGTTCCCCTGATCCTATAAATAATTTCAGCTTTGTTATTTAAATTAACATTTTTGTTATTATGTTTGTTTGTTAATAAATTAATTGTTTAAGCAAACCTAAAAGGCAGTAGAATCTGCAAACTCATTTTTCAAGAACTATGGAACCTATGACCCATGGAATAAAGAAATATACTCAGCTATTCTATCAATCTCTTTGATAATGTCTTCACTCAGGTAGATAACCTATTTGGCAGCAGTAGCTTAAACGTTTTGAAGGGTCTATGTCCATAAAGTGTGCATGTGATGTAACTCTAGTTTTGTGAATACCTGGTGGTGTGATCTTTATCATTATACATAATTTTAAGCTCAGCTATTTCACAGTATTTTCCACGTCTAATGTCTAATTAAAACTGAGGAATTATAATATTTTTGGAAACAGTATAGATGTAACAAAGGCCTCTTTTAAACTTTAATTTGTTTAACTTACCTCACTGTTTGTCAGTATACCACTGTCATGCTCCTCCATCCAGGTTATAGTAAAAATGGCAGACTGTGTTCTTGTCACAGTGTTACAAGAGCGTTTCTTATAATTTTTTTAGTTGCTATCTAAACTATTTAACAAACGCTTAACTAAATCTTGCCTTTTTGGAGATCTAATCTTACTATTATTAGCAATCAAACATTAACAAAGTCTTTTAATCCTACTATTATTAGTAATCAAACTTACATTACCAAAGTCTTTTAATCTTTAATTAGCAAACTTCTAATATTAATCTTAAGTCTAACAACTAACTTTTTTAAATTTAGGGCTCCTGGACACCAGAGACCAGGGTAAAATAGGTGTATAAAGCCTGAATTCTTTTGGGACTCCACATTCCTGGCTTTTGCTAATGTAATAAAATAAAAATTAATAACTTTTTGATTGCTTAGAACAGATAGCTGATCTGGAATCTGATCTATTTTGAGTGTTACTATTGATGAATGGTAACACTCTTATTGAGTCCTATACTTACTATTTCTTCTCGGATTATCATTAACTATTGGCCTTTAATGAAACCCATATACAACCTGTTGCAATTTAACATCTGCTAAGGTTGCCTCTCTTTATTGTCTCTTGCCATTTTTTTTACTCCTTGTTCCATTCTTTACCACTATAAGATCTAGCCTAAGTAAAATTGACACTATTTTTTTAAATTTGTCAGCTACAAAATTTTCATAAAATGATATTTTTGAGAAAAGAAATTGTCCAAGTATTAGTAATTCAATTAAAATATTTTCTCCAGGTAAAGTTTAATTAAAATTTAAAATGACAACAAAGCAACAACAAGTTTCTGTGCTAGATGTGGACTGAAAATGTAAAACTACCATACAAATTGTCTAGGCTATAAAGAAAAACTTATGTAAAATTAAAATTTAAAACAATACCAGGATACCATTTTTATATGTTTAGTCTGCACGAAAAAAGTAAAGATTAAATTTTAGAAATAAAACTAAAGAAATTCCTATTAAAAGTGATGGTTTTGCAAGCCTTACATCAATGTAGATTGAAATTATAAACTTTTGTCACTAGTACTACAAAATAGTGAAATTTATTAAAAGGAGTGCGTAGAAAAGCGCTTGCCACTATGGAATACCCACTATTGTAATTCAATCTTTTGGCCTAACTATCATTTTTTTTAAATCCATAGTAAACTGTCATTACTTAGAAATCCATGGCAAACTTCAACACAAATGGTATCAATTTTTTATCTACAACACACAATCCTGCAAGTTGTTGGTTTGGCAATTGAACAACATTGGAGGTTTGTTAAAGCGATATTGTGTAAAAAGTTTAGGAAAGCGAAATCAAGCATTGATTTTAAGAATTGGAATAAAGCCACTACAGAGTATGGATCCCACTTTGTCCAGATTCTCATGGCTCCCTTCAGGAAAAAAACAACAAAAAAGCTGTTGAAAATTGTTTTGCTTTTAAATATTTTTTGTTATACCGTCAGACTTGGACCCTAATTTGATACATGTTTGATGTTTGTGGTTCTCTCTCATATTTATATCAATGTAAAAAATAACTGTTGTTGCTAATTCATGGACTTATAAATTAGTAATGATTATTGTAGAGAAAAAAAATTTGGGTGGACTTTATCCCCCCTTTTTTGGGGGCTTAAGGTTGGGTTCAAGTAGTCCCTGTTGTGGGGCTACTTGAACCCATAGTGTAAAAGCCCTGTTGTGTAGTGCAGCTATGACCCTTTTGAGGTTTCCAACAAATCTCTCGGATGGCTGATGATGTCTTCTAATAAAGGCTTTTACCCATTCGACACCTGGGAGGTTTTCATTGAAACATTGAACATCACTCCTTAATCAATCTAGATAGGATTTCACAATAATTCAAAGATCAAATGAGGTTAGTGGGCAGCCAAAAGTTGAAACTTTATTCAAGTGATCACAAAATGACTGTTTTTCTTCAGGTGTGAAGACAACTGGATGCCATGCATGTTTCTTTGTGATAGTAAGGTGTCGTCTTCGAAGAGCTCTCTTAATGCCGGAACTGCTGATTCTAAACTGTTCTTCAGCAAATTGTTGACTCATAGCTCCACATTCGATATTAATACAGACTTGCTCTAAGTTTTGATCGGTATAGTCTTTGTAATCTCTAGATCCCAACTTTCTTTTATATCTGCGAACTATTCTGGTAGAACAAGTTATGATAGCATGAACTATACGCATGTAGGTGTATAACAATAAAACTTTAACCAACCATTAACCTTATTTAGGTATACATTTTATAACCTAGCAAATATTAAAAACATGGTTAAAATAACAGATATATCAACTCCTTCTAAATATATTATTACACTTTGGGGTTTAATGTTAATGGAAAGCAAGTTTAATAATTTTTAAACGTGAGTTGCCACAATGACATTTGGGTTCAAGTAGCCCCAATTTTGAATTTTTTCCAAATATTTTTTTTATCCAAATATTTTTTTGATCACTTCTTGCAAAAAAATTTCACCCTTTTTTTTTATGTAACTTGATTTAATTAAGTGTATAATTAACTTATTTACTTTCATACCAAATAATTCTATAAAAAATAAACAAATAAATAAACATTTTATTTTTTTGGGTTCAAGTAACCCCGGGTAGCTCAAGTAGCACCGCATGACAGTACTTCATAAGCTTCCATAAAAAAAAATCATTTTTTTAGCTCAACCCAATCTTAATTTCAAGAAATAAAAAGTGTCAATTAAAGTTTTACTTAATCAAACTCTTAAATTTTTTACTCTTTCTTGTATGAAATACCATTATATTTGGGCTGGTTCTTCTAATAAGACATTCTCTTATTTTGACAAGGTTTTAAACTGTATTGTAAATATTGCTGAACCTGCTCTAACTACTGAGCTTGAACATATCTAGCGCAGTTGATCAAGTTGAAAAGAAAAGTTGCATCCTCTTACTGTAACTGTTCCTTCCTAAGCTCTTTTCTTTGTTTTCTGTTACTAGTTAGTGGTTGCTTTTGTTAACTCCACTAGTTAGTGGCTGCTTCTGTTTACTCTCCACTAGAATTTGAGGAGTTTATTTTAATTTAAAATATATTTATTGTTCGATAAAAGAGAAAGCGAATATTTTATATAAAGTATTGCAAAATATGTAAATAGCATTGAGGTTTTATAAATATTTTTCTATAAGTAATTTGATAAATTGTTTTAAAATTTCAGTTAATAATGAAGCGGCAGTTTACTGGGATGTTCAACAGGTTTGTTTATTTAAATTCAAAGTTGTATATAATAATATAGTTACTTCTTTTTATGGCAAATGTTCATCACTGCATAAGTGACTTGTGTTCATCACTTCATAAGTGACATCACTTTAATAGTGACTTGTACTTGCATCACTGAGTCACATTACTAGTCACAATAGTGACTAGTACGTACACCACTGTACTTGTGACTTGTACTTGCATCACTGCAATAGTATTTTGTACTTACATCACTGTAATAGTGACTAGTACTTACATCACTGTACTTGTGACTTGTACTTACACCACTGTACTAATGATTTGTACTTACATCACTGTAATAGTGATTTGTACTTGCATTACTGTACTTGTGAATTGTACTTACATCAGTGTACTTGTGACTAGTTCTTACATTACTGTTTTTCACAAGTACAGTGATGTAAGTACAAGTCACAAGTATAGTAAGTGATGTAAGTACAAGTCACTAAAATGAAATTATAAAAAAGGAAAAGAACCTTGCAAAAAGATTTAGAAGCATAACTAAATTAAATTTCAATAAATACTGTTTCAGAACTAAAGCATAAACGTTCAATAATTAATATGTAGTGGAAGCATGAATGAAATAAACTAGAATAATTTAAGTAAAAATAAGTTCTAACTTTTCCTTATTATCATTAATACATCCATCTAAAAGTTTAACTTATCAAATGTTTAACCAATCAAAAGTTAAACCAATCAAAAGTTTTAATTTAAAAATGAATGTTTGGAATTGAATGGAAAGTTATTAAATATTAATTTATTAAAATTGATTTACTCGTAATATTACTTACTCATAATATTGACTCATAATAACTCATATCCTGTAAAATTCTTTTCAGCTAGTATTAGTAATCATTCTTCCCTGTGTAAACAATATTTATCTTTCCTCTATTACATACTGCTTTATCTTCTTGAGATGTAACTCTTGAATTTTAGAATTAAGGTATAGCTTTAAAATAGATGTAAAAATAGTAAAACATTTGAATGTTGTAAAATTTAATGTAAAATTAAACTTTCAAAAAGAACAAAATTTATGGGTGTTGTTAATAAGTTTGTATGGTATGGTTAACCAATCAAACTGGAATTTATGGGTGAAAAAATTTTGTATGACACTTAATAATAGGCAATATATCAATACTTACAATATTTTAGAAACATGATAAAAATATTGTATTTTAGGTTAGAAAAAAATAATGCAGAAATATTTTGTCTTATTGTCTGAGAAGAACTGTCAATTTATATAATAATTTAGTCCCATAATATAAAAAAAATAAATAAACAATTGTATTGAATGTTTCCCATATAAAGAAATATATATGTTATCAGTAATATGATTATTATTAAATATGATGTTGTTTAAACAATAAATTGTATTTGATTTTTTTCATATTTTTAAAGGTGGGTTTGTTTTTGACTGAGATTAGTCTATCACAATATGTTAGCAATTTTCAAAGCCACAATGTTAATGGTCGTGTTTTTCTTTCTATTAAAGAAAGTTATTTAAAAGTAAGAGCTTTTTAAATAAATACTTTTTGCTTTTAACTATTAATTTTATGTTGTTGTTTTTTTCTGTTGATAAAAGAAAATGTTATTTTTATTTTTCAGTAGATGAATGTCTCATTGGATCGTATTGTGATATGTAGTTGATTGTTTGTAATTAATTAGTTTTCATAGGCATCATTGTTGTACTCAAAAAAAGTTTTTCTAATAAAGAAAATTATAACAGTTCCTACTTTTATTTGATACTGGAAAAGATTCTCTTAAACTATTTAAGGAACTTTCTTATCTTTAAAATTTTCTCTTAAAATTTCTTTAAAGAAGGAAATAAGATGTTAAGTTTTTGGAGAATTTTCTTTCCTAAAAAAAATAAT